>NC_034015.1:179492-183839 GCF_000346465.2 Prunus persica
AACAACATATACCTTGAAGCGTAGCCATTGAATGAAAGTGCTATTGTGCTTATCCTGCAGCCACTTTGTTCTCTTTCTAAATTTTGGATAAGCAGTCTTGATGTGAATCATATGTTGCCTACATGACACGAAAAATTCAAGCATTACGGTCCTAAATATAGAAGATAAACATAAGAAATAATTTAAAATGGAAACTTAAAGAATAAAGCTCATACGTACTCGATATAAGGTAGGACTTCCTCCGTATTCTCCAAGACATATAGATGTGCTTGATTCAACAAGTCCTGATCAACTACGCTCACTGTGCAACCTGATAATGGCTTTGAAAGTCCCATCTTTTGGCTTGAAGGCACTCCAACTGTACTAACATCAGATAAATGCTGAGTACAACACTCTACCGCTTCTTCAGCTATATACCGCTCAGCAATGCAACCTTCGGGACGAGTACGATTCTGAACATACCCCTTCAGCACTTTCATATATCTTTCAAACGGATACATCCACCTAAAATATACTGGCCCACATAGACGAACTTCTCTGACAAGATGTACTACTAGATGAACCATGATATCAAAGAATGAAGGGGGAAAGTACTTCTCAAGCAAACACAGAGTAACTACTACATCTTCTTCCAACTTATCTAGCTTGGAAACATCAACAGTCTTTGCACATATAGCATTGAAGAAGAAGCACAAACGAGTTATTGCATACCTTGCAGGCTTCTCCAAAACAGAACGAATTGCCACAGGGAGCAATTGTTGCATTAAGGTATGACAATCATGTGATTTAAGGCCAAGAAGTCTTGAATCTTGTAAAGATACAAGATTTTTAATATTTGAAGAATAACCTTCAGGGACCTTCATACCATAGAAAGAATTGCAAACCTCTCTCTTCTCTGCTCTTGACAAATTCCAAGGCCCAGGAGGCAAACGAGTACGTCTTTCTCCATACTCGGGTTGCAAATCAGTTTTGACCCCCATGTTCAATAAATCTAATCGAGCAGCAATCCCATCTTTATTTTTTCCAGGGATTTCCAGCAATGTACCAATGATACTATCACAAACATTCTTCTCAATGTGCATAACATCTAGGGCATGCCTCACAGGAAGGTATTTCCAATACTCGAGATCAAAGAATATTGATTTCTTCTTCCAACAAACTCTGTCACCATTTTCAACCATATGCAGCACTTCTTCTCCGGTTAATGGCTCGGGAGGTATGCCATATTCAGGTTTCCCATTAAAAGCTGCACGTTGCCTCCTATATGGATGATTGATTGATAACCATTTTCTATGCCCAATGTAACAAATTTTGTGGCCATTTTTCAACCTGTGACTAGGTGTATCATCGCCGCATATTGGACAAGCTTTATATCCTTTAACAACACAACCAGATAAGTTTCCATAAGCGGGGAAATCATTAATTGTCCACATTAATGCAGCTCTGAGTGTAAAGTATTCTCCATTATGTGCATCATACACTCCTCTAATCCCATCCCACAAAGATTTTAAATCATCAATCAAAGGCTCCAAGTAGACGTCTATATCATTTCCGGGTTGTTTAGGACCGGAAATCAATAAGGTTAACATCATGAACTTTCGTTTCATGCACAGCCATGGAGGGAGATTATATGTAACTAAGATAACCGGCCAACAACTATATCTGCTACTTAGAGAACTGTGGGGATTGAATCCATCAGATGAAAGAGCCAATCTCAAGTTTCTCGGCTCATTACCAAACTCAGGCCATTTATCATCAAGAAGTTTCCAAGACGGGGAATCCGCCGGATGAGACATCTGACCGTCAATTGATTTTCTAGCAGCATGCCAAGTCAAACTCTTAGCTGTCTCATGTGATTGAAACATCCTTTTAAACCTTGGAATTGGAGGAAAATACCACACCACCTTCGCTGGCACACCCTCTTTCAAGATTGAATCTTTGCCTTCCTTCCACCTTGAGATACCACAAGTAGGACAATTAGTTGAATCCTCATACTCCTTCCTATACAAGATGCAATCATTGGGGCATGCGTGCATTTTCTCATAACTCAGCCCCAATGCACACAAAGTCTTTTTAGCCTCATACATAGAGGTTGGTATTGTATTTCCTTCTGGAAGCAAATCGCCTTGAAGTATCAATAATTCTGTAAAACAGACATCACTCATCCCATGTTTTGCCTTCAAATTATACAACTTCACTAATGCCGATAACTTCGTGTACTTTCTACAACCAGGGTACACTGGTTGATCTCCATCCCCAATCACATTGGCAAACTCATACGGATCAGAACCAAAATCATTATCATCCATATCAATTTCTTCAGACACAAAACTGTACCTACTATGGCCATCATCTTCTTCAACATTTCTACTAGCATTAGTAGTTGCTTCCCAAGGTTCTCCGTGAAATGTCCAATTCTTATAGCTTTGGTCAATTCCATTAAAGTATAAGTGATCCCTTATAATTCCAACCCCAAACAACTTCAAATTAACACATTTAACACATGGACAACGGATATGTGTTGTAGTTAGAAGATTTTCTACAGCAAAGTTCAAAAATGCTTCCACCCCAAACTCATATGCCTTCGATCTTCTATCCGAGTGCATCCATGACTTATCCATCTCCGACACTATAACCTATTATCTATAATAAAGTGAAAATACAGGCAATGACCATCACTATAGCAGATTATACAAAGATCTAATAGCAAATAATACACAACAGAGACGACGGGTTTTAAACAAAAACAGACGTATTTGGCATATATAGACGACGGATTTTCAACAGACGTCGTCTAATATAAGTAATACAAACGACGGTTTATGAAAACACCGTCGTGTATAAGTAATACAACGACGGTTTTTTCATAAACCGTCGTGTAATCGTCGTCGTATGCCTAAAAAGGCGTCGTGTCTCAGTTTATTTTCAAGAACCCAAAACCCATTAAGAACACAACATATATATGAAACCAAGCAAGAAAACAACATATACATGAAACCAAGCATGAAAACAATAAATCCATTCCCAATTCAACATAACATAGGGTGATTAAAAGATCCGACAAAATTAAATCCATTCCCAATTCAACATAACAGATAATGTAATCCATGAACCCATTAAACAGAAAATCCATGAACCCATACTTATAAGCACATTATTAACAGATCGCAAAGCATATACCTAAAACCCTTTAACAAAACAACCTAATATCATTCAATGAATTTACAAGGGGAAGATAGGGTTTGTACTTACAGGTTGGACGAGCTCACAGATTCGACGGAGCAGAAGTGACAGAGCAACTTTTAATTAGAGCAACTTTTAATTAGAGCAGAAGTGAGAGAGCGAAATGTTATGTTGCGCGAAATCTGAAAATTTTAGGGTTCAGGGTTAGAAGAATAAGATTAAGAGCCAAATATAAAAAAATTTAGGACGCGCGAAAATTTTTAGAGCGCGCGCTCTTTAAAACGTCGAAAGAAAAACCATGGCGAAAGTTCTACAAGAACCGACGTAAATGTAATATTCCACGACGGAAACACTGAACGTAACGCCGTTTATTTTGACGCTTCATTTTTCGGATTAATTTTAAATTTATTTTCAATATTTTGATATAAAGACGACTGAAAAATCACGTCGGGGTTAAGAAATTGAAAACGTTGTAAATTATAATACACGACTTACATATTAAAATGACGTCGTTTAAAGTAGAAACCATGTCGGATAATTTACTTCACGACGTAACATATGTATTCCACGACTCAACCACCGTCGTTAACAATTAATACCCTAAACCCTTAAAACTAAATTATATAATTTTAAAAATTAAGTTTATAAAAGGGTTTATGGTTTTACAGCCTAATATATACCCTAGACTACCGAAAAATTATACTTTAAAAATAAACCCCAATAAATAACAACCCTAATCTCTAAACCCTAGACTCTAAACCCTAAACCATAAACTAGAAGTGATTTTATGACTCATCAAAACAATTTTGTTTTGGATGTTCATTTTAAATTTTGTGTTATTCGAAATGAATTTTTTCAAGGGTTAGGGGGAAGAAAATATATCATTGACTTTCATAGGAGTTGACTTTGCATTTTTTCTGATTTATTTTAAAATTTATTTTGAATATTTTGATATAAAAATAATAGAATATTCTTATCACAACAACAAACCACGTCGGGGGTTAATAAAGTGTAGGACGTTGTAAATTGGAATAGACGTCTAGTGGTTAAAGATGGACGGCCGTTTAAATGACAAACGATGGCGGGTATTTAACTATCCCGACGAAAAAATATATTCCTCGACTTTACCCGCTGTCGTTACAAAGGACTACCCTGAGCCCTTTA
>NC_034015.1:188505-192036 GCF_000346465.2 Prunus persica
CGCGAAATTGAACCACCGACATCTTATGCTATAATTACAGAAAACAGAGTTGTGATTCCTATTTAGACCTTTAACGACGTGTTTTAAAAAATGTCGACGTGGTAATATCATTCACACGACGCAAAATATAACATAAGACGTAATAAGAATTATTCACAGTTTAATAAAAATTTAAAACAGAGTGAGTAGGCTTACAATTAATTTTGCTTTCTCTGCCACCTTTGGATCAGGGATGTTACCATGTTTGTCCTGTCTAGCTCTCTTCCATAAGGTAGATCGATCAATTTCTACCCCAGGCATGGTTTCCTCTAATTGATCCTCCAAACCAGCATATCCTTTTCGAGACAATCGATGATTGTACTCGAGTTTCTCCCTAATCTGTGCATGTTGAGAATGCACAGACTCAAAATCTTTGGATAACCTTGAAGCTACAAAGGCATCCCATTGTGCTTTCTCTATGAATTTATATGTTTCAGGGGGTTGGCTTAATCTCTCCCTGTCATTGGTGTATGGAAGGATATAATGCCTCGTTAGTGTAGACTTGAAATCCTTCCATTTCTTGGCAGCAGAAGCTAAGACAGAGTTCTTGCCCCCTTGACCTACTACAAAAGCAATGTCAACTGCTTCCCAAATCTGCTCCTTTATATCCTTGGGGATTTGAGCCCATTTCAAGTCCACAAGTGGGACTCTGGAGCGTGCCAACACACCAATATAGGACTGCATCTCACTGTGTGCTTGGCCAATTCCTTTCCCCCTTTTATTGTACTCAACAATTGGCCTCAGTTTCTGAAGTTTTCTCTTCACAACACGAGGCATTGTGCTCATACCTCAACCAGCCTTTGAATCATCAGAGATTGTTGTCGCGCTGGTTGGTTCTGTATCAGCAGATGATGAAGCAAACTTCATTTTCTTCGAAGACTTCATTATCTTCGAAGACTTCTCTTGAGGAGGTACTTGCTCCTTACCTCCATTTTTGTTGGAGCCAGAATCCTTACTTTGGTCTTGGTGAGAAACCATTTTTACAGACAAAACTGCAAGTGAAAATATTTCAAGAAAAGATTAAGAACACAAACGACGGTTATTAATAAAAGACGACGTATGATATGATTTTAAACGACGCAATGAAATAATATCAGAAGTAATAAATGTTTAAAACCAAGGTAATTAAACAACGACGAAATAATTAACTACAAACGACGTAATAATAAACTATAAACGACGGAATATTTATATAACGTCGTGGTATTGATGTTCACACGACGTCAGTAGTAATATACCGTCGTCTATATAAGGATCCAAAACCCTTCTTTCTTTCTCTGTGAATGTTTGATTGCAGATTTGATTTTTCTGAACCATGGTTTTTGTTTTCTAATTTGATAAAATACAAGGCCAAGAAAGAAATTTTTGGAATCTTATATAGACGACGGTATTTTAATATGACGTCGTGGTATTAACATTCACACGACGTAAAACAATAAGATATTGTCGTCTATATTAGATACCAACCCTAATTTCTTTTTCTTTATATTTTATCAAATTAGGGAAAAACAAAAATCATTGTTCAGAGAAATCAAACCTGCAATTAAACAAGCAAATAAAAAAAAGACTATAATTTTAAAAACAACTTTGTCAATTTTCAGACGACGCTAGAACGACTGACGAACCGTCGTGGTCTACATATTTAACCACGTAAATAAGAAGCTACCGTCGTCTTATTTAGTTGAGGTAGTTGTCTTCAAAGTTGGAAACTTTCCCTCTTTGTCTGTATATTTTTTCGAACTTGGAAAGAAGTAAAATGATTTTGGCCAGAAAAAAGGTAAAAAGATTTTTCAAATAAAAAACGTATGAGCATGCAAAACAGCAACCAAAATAGTGAAAATGAAAGCTTACCTTTTGCGTGCAATGAAAGCAAGAGGAAGACGATCGATGTTTAAGTTCAGAGACGACGAAGAAGACGAGAGGAAGACGATGAGATACTCTGAAAGTGCTCTGACAAGGAAAAAAGTCTAAAAGTTTTCTCTGGGAGATTGAAATTTTTAATCGGGTTTGGAAACAGTGCATGTGTAAGTCAGGTACACGAAAAAGTTGCTTACATATAAAACCATTTCAAAAAATAATACGGCGGTTACATATAACTACGACGTATAAATTACAAAATACGACAGTACGTTTAACTTCGGACGTGGTAAATAAGTACGACAGTAGTGTTGTAGGTACCGTCGTAGTAAACTCAAAAATTAAAGTACATAAGTAATAACTCGCGTCATGGTAGATCATTTAACACGTTGGTTTTATTAATGTACCGACGTGGATTTATGTAATATACGTCGGTAATAACGACGTTGATTTTGCAATTTAAACGGCGGTTTTTTTGTAAGGACCGCCGTTGGTTTTAAAAATTTATTCTATAAATTTGTCGCTTTCATTCATTTTCGGTTTACATTTAGGGTTCCAAGTTCTTCCTTTCTCAGAGACACTGTCTCTCACATCTCAAAGACAGTAATTTGGATGTCTTTCTCAAAGAGAAATTGAGCTTACTCGCATCAAATCTATGTCCACAAGAAGAAGCTTGTCAACTAGCCTTCTCACTTCCTTGATCAAGCCTGATAGGACATTTAGTGCTTCTGAATACTCCTTGCTTTCCATCAAAAGAGATGCAAGCCTGGCCTCCACTCGCTGTCGAAGGAAAGTTCGCTTCTCAGGGAAATCTGAAGATCAGATGTGCCTGATCCTCTGCTTGATTTTCTTGGCTAAGAAGATCCGTCAGATTTGTGATAGCCTCTTCCTTTATCCGTAGAGCTTCAGAAGAAGAAGATGGGTTTCAAGAATGCGATAAAGAATAGAAATGGCTTCATGAATGCGATAAAGCATAAGCAATCGAATCAGTGCTTTGAACTATACTCTGAACTATACAAGTCAATGCTTTGAACTATACAAGTCCTGCAGAAAGATAAAGGACCAAACTGTTAAAGAAACTGAAACTATTAAAGAAACCATAAACTAACACGACGCAATATTTGTTTTGCGACGTGGAATCTTTTCATTTAACGTCGTTAGGTTTAATATAACCGACGTGGATTTGAATTGTTAAAATTATGAATAGAAATTTTTTTCCCGTGACCTTTCAGTTTATTTTTCAATTACAGTGCGTTATAAATAGAGTTTTTTTTCCAGAGGAAATTTAAAATGAAGGAAATTAATGTTCTGGATTATGTAAAGTTTCTTTTTTGGATGACAGATTTCAATTCTTGTCATTAAGTAGATCTACCGACGTAGGATAAGAAAATAAAGGAAAAAATTGTTAACAAAAATTCTTATTAAGACGACGGTTTAAATTAAAGGTACGACGTATAAAATTAATAAATACGACGTTAAATTTTATAGTACGATTTAAAGATAACGTCGTAGAACTATACGAGATGACGTCGATATATTTATATTTTCCGTCGTGTACATTAATTTAATACGGCGAACATTTTGTATTTTAAAGCGTGGATTGTTTGTATATACGGCGTCTTATACGAAAATTTC
>NC_034015.1:192136-279684 GCF_000346465.2 Prunus persica
ACCCGACGTGGATTTGAATTGTTAAAATTATGAATAGAAATTTTTTTTCCCGTGACCTTTCAGTTTATTTTTCAATTACAGTGCGTTATAAATAGAGTTTTTTTTCCAGAGGAAATTTAAAATGAAGGAAATTAATGTTCTGGATTATGTAAAGTTTCTTTTTTGGATGACAGATTTCAATTCTTGTCATTAAGTAGATCTACCGACGTAGGATAAGAAAATAAAGGAAAAAATTGTTAACAAAAATTCTTATTAAGACGACGGTTTAAATTAAAGGTACGACGTATAAAATTAATAAATACGACGTTAAATTTTATAGTACGATTTAAAGATAACGTCGTAGAACTATACGAGAATGACGTCGATATATTTATATTTTCCGTCGTTGTACATTAATTTAATACGGCGACATTTTGTATTTTAAAGCCGTGGATTTGTTTGTAATTATACGGCGTCTTATACGAAAATTTCGTCGTGTTATTTTATGAGTAAAAACGGCGGCTTTTATTGAAATCGTCGTCTTTACTTTCTACGTCGGTCGATTCATAACTTCTGCCGTTCTTTGTTGGCTTTGATTTTACACTGCGGAAAATCTGTTTCAAATAGACGTCGGTTTTTTAATTAGGTACGTCGTTGTTTTTGAACAGCCATTTGAATCTCCATTTTTAGTTGTCTAAGGTGGTATTACACGACGGTGTTTTTTGAACCGTCGTCTTTTTAAAAACCACGACGGTTTTCACTTAGACCGTCGTTGTTTTCTGGTCGTCTTTTTCACTTTTTGTAGTAGTGATTTAATTAGTTATTTCATGATATATTGTTATTTTCTTATTTAGGTAGTTTTAGAATATCTTTTATTATTTATGTATGATTTTATAAATTAATTAGTTTACTTTTGGACCAAGTAGCCTTGGTGCCCAAGTATTGTAAAGCCTATAAATAAGGCTAATGTAATAGTTTTAGGGAATATATGTTGATGATTAATAAAATCGTTTATTTGTGGCATGGATTTGCTACGATATATGTGAGTTTGCACTAGCCCTAGATTTCGGTGCTCATGTATGTAGTTGGTGACCTGTGTCCGGATCTCAATCCCCATCAGCTTAGCTAGACCACATTGATAGTGCCTTTTATTTGTTAATGCTTAAGAAGTGTTACATGTGATACCAAAACCAATGTTTTATCTTCTCCAAAAAAAAAAAAAAAACCATTATTTCAAGTATGCCCAATTATTATCTTGTTTTACTGACCTAGCCAAAAAGATAGATAAAGAATGTTAGATTCTTTTGTGTGAGTGATGACATATTTCCAATTTCACTCTTGCGGTGTGGAAAGAAAGAAAAATATGGAAAGAGAGAGAGAGAGAGAGAGAGAGAGAGAGAGAGAGAGAGAGAGAGAGAGAGAGAGAGAGAGAGAGAGAGAGAGAGAGAGAGAGAGAGAGAGAGAGAGAGAGAGAGAGAGAGAGAGAGAGAGGTATGTCTTAAGGGCGAAACCAGGAATATTTCAACAGGTGAGCTAACTAAATTTTTTAGCTTAAACTTTGATGATTTTTTAAAAAATTTTTTACAAAAACTTACCATTTCTATAGTTTTTCTATAAATAAAAATATACTTCAAATCATACAAACCAAAAAATTAAATACATTTAACATAAAACAATTACATATTTAATGCAACCACAAAATACATATTATCAAAATGAATATATGTTCAACAACATAATTAAAAGCTCCTAAAAAATAACATAATTGAAAGGGTACATATTCAAGTTGTGCCCTGCGATTCTTGAGATAATTAAAATCTTTTGTTAACGTATCTAAATTGATATTGTCAACAACTTTTTTTTTTCAATATATACAATCATAGAACAATATTTTCCTAAGGACAATGCTTGGCTCCTGATATATTAGGAGCCTTTCCTCCTCAACACAAGATGTGGCCTCTTACAAAATGACATCTTTTTTTTTCTTCCTTTTTGTTTTTTTTTTTCTCTTTCATGCTCTTTCTTTCTCTCTCTTCTTACCCACTTGCCTCTCCTCTCCTCCCGTGCTCTCTCTTCTCTCATATCTTCATCTCTTTCCCTACAACTCAAATATGGAGGAGAGAGAGTGACGCAGAAAATTTTTCTCCCCCAAGTTCTACCCTGTTCTTCCACCATTCCCAAAATATCCAGAACTCCCCAATAAATAACTTAATAAAATTAAAAATTAAAAATTAAAAAGGAGAGAAATCAATACATAGTGTTTGGGTGATGATGATAGAGGAGGAGTGATTGGGTGATGGTGATGATGGAGGAGGGGTGATTGGACATGGAATGGGGAATGGGGGGAGGGGGAGGTGACGCGGAGATGGAAGATGGTGGTCGACATTGATGCCGAGGATGGAAGATGGCAAGATGAGAGAAGAGCAAGGGGCTATAAATTTCTTCTAAAGAGTTGCAGGGAAAGAGATGGAGACGGCGAGATGAGAGAAGAGAGAGTTGGGGGAGGAGATGAGAGTGGTGAGAAGAGAGAGAGAGGGAGAGTCAATGAAAAAAACAGTGTCGTTTTTTAAGAAGAACACATCATGTGTTGAGGAGGAATTCAGGAGTCAAGCATTGTCCTTTGCCTAATGTGTTGTAGTTTATGATAAATTTTGTGGAATTGGAGCCCTGGGATCAAACTCTTTGTTGCACCATTGATAATTGTCGTTAGGTTTGAGTGCCATTTTGTTTAATCTCTACCCCTCTTGTCATTTTAGCCATTAGCTTCACGTTTCCTAAAAAAATTGAAATCTAGCCATAGAAAATCAAATTAATGTCGGTGACTATTGGAGAGTAAAAGAACATTGGCACACAACCATCATGTGGGTCCCTCGCCAAAAACTGATGGTGAGAGGGTAAAACTTACTCGTGCGTATGTGGCGCGTCTCTGACTCTGAGGAACCATTCCAAAGTTTCCTTATTTGCTGGTGGGCTATATACGTTGGGCTACAGCCCAGTGTAGCCTTATGAGTGGTTCCGCCTTACTGGAACAGTTGGGAGGTTGTTGCTAATATTGATGTCGGGGAGGAAAGGGCTAAATAAACTTATAATTTTATTAATGAAAAAACTCTCTACCGAAAAGTGAACCTATAAAAAAGAAAATCCTGTCGGCAAAGATCAGAGCAATCAGCAATGGAATTCCCAAATGAAAGGCACCACCACCACCGTCATCATCAGAGGGATGATGATGAAGAAAGACAGAATTACCCACCACCCGGAACTGGCTTTGATCAACCTCCACCTCCACCTCCACCTTCATATTATAGAGAAGATCAACCTCCACCTTCCTATTATGGAGTAGATCAACCTCCACCTTTATACTATGGAGAAGATCAACCACCCCCAAATTCATACTATGGAGGAGCAGATAGACCTCCACCTACCCAAGTGAGCCACGTGTCCCACTCTTCCTTCCATGGTCATCCGCCTCCACCCTCCCAAGGCTTTCTTCACCAACCACCGCCACCCCCAGTTCACTCTTTCAACTATCAATCTGAAGAACCTACTCCACCTGTTACTGTGCATCATGTTGCTCATCAAGTTCACCATGACCAACAGTCCCCTGCTCAATTTGAAACCCATCACACTTCTCACACTTCTCATTTGCCCTCCTTCCATCCCCATGCCTCCTCCTCTTACTTCTCAAACAAACCCACTTTCAGAGTCTTCACAAAGGCTGACCCCAATTTCCCTCTCGCCATCACAGAGGGAAAGGTCATTCTTGCCCGCTCCCATGAAACCGATGACTTCCAGGTGACTACCCATCTCCCTTAATTTGATTGATTTGCTACTTTCCACTAATGGGTTTGCTAATTTCTCTTAATTATGGTATGCGTTTGTTTGATTGGGTTGCAGCACTGGTACAAAGATGAGAAGTACAGCACAAGGGTGAAGGATGAGGAGCGCTTCCCGTCCTTTGCTCTGGTTAACAAAGCCACCGGGCAGGCTCTCAAGCATTCCATTGGAGCCACTCATCCTGTAAGATTCTTACTCCTCATGATTAAGATTTTAATTTGTAGTGCTGGGAAGTAATAAATTTCTTAATCTGCACAGTTTGTTCCATACATCAGAGAAAATGCAGTTGCTTATTTGCATTCTCAGCTTGAAGTTCATTTGTTTCAATGTTAATTTGTCAACATGCTGCTTTTTAAAATTGCTGTGTGATTTTGGAAACAAAATACATTAGCTTTAGGGTTTGCTTTTAGAAAAAAGGGAAAAGTGAAGGGTCTTTGGTTTCCCTTTCTAGAACTTGGACCGAATTCAATAGTTACACTTCAGCATTTCATATATATATGTATATGTGTAGCGGGACTTGTTATTTCACATGAAGATCATATTAGATTCAAGACCTCCTAGTTTATCCTGTTCTATGTATTATTGCAGAAGTTTCATTTTCTCTTAAAAAAAGAAAGTTTCCTCATTTTTTTCGTATCTCTTTGTACTTCTAATTGATTTACTCTTGACAAAGATTTCTAGGGTATGTTTGAAGGTGTGCTGCATTAAGAGAGTGTTGCCTCAGAGGGTCATGAGTAAGATAGTATCCTTGCCAAAGATGAGAAACACCAAGAGAGAGAGAGAGGGGGTGTGTTGGAGGGTAGTTGTGCCAAAGTGGGGAATGACTAGGGATAGTCTTTGTGCCAAAGATGACAAATATAAAGAGAGAGTGGTGCCCAAGAGAACTAAAACCAAAAGGGTGTAAGGGTATGAGAAGATACCAATAAGAGAGTAAAATTGTTGCAGCAAAATAAATAAATAAAATAGAGTGTAAAAGTGTAAGAGTTAAAGGGAGATGAGAGGTTGGGTGTACTGGGGCTTATGATATTGTGAGTGTGAGAATGTGCGTTTTTTATAGTAGATTTTCGATCATGTGTTTTCTTTTTCTTTGTCTTTATTATACTTGGAGGCTATTCTCACTTGGTTTGGTGATGAGTGTGTGTTTTGACACAACAGAGTTAACCTTTAGAAATTAGAAAGCAAACCAATTTTGTTTGCTTGTCGTATGTTCCAAAATTTTAAAAAGTTTCAGATGTTGTTGTTACCTGTCTGCCTTGTACTAACTCCATTTCTCATGTTTCATGTTGCTTTATGTTTTATATATTTGTATCGAAAGCTCTTAAAACATAATTTTCATGTTAACTTTCCATCATGTTAAACAGCTTCAGATGTGGTCCTTCTTCTATCTCCCATATCTCCCTTACTCCGTTTATTATGTTTAATGTTGCTTTATTTTGTATATAAGTTTACACTGCTGAAACATATGTTTTGCATCCTTAGCTTTGTTCTATTGTCATATATCTCATGTTTGATGTTCATGACCATAAATTTCTTCTTGCTTTTGTTTACTGTTAATAATGTCAATCATGTCACATGATGGCTATCAGGCCTCCTCCATTTAATGTTCATAAGCAGGCCAAGAAGAGTTCTAGGGTGCAGCAGACCCCAGAGTCATACACATTTAGAGGTCTAGAGCAATCAGGCCTCCACAACACACCCGCACACATACAAGTTCTGGAATTTTGATATCTCGGAAAAATTAAACTATAGTGATTAGCTGGAAATGATTCCCAATTAAACTGTAGTGATTCTAGTTGTGTTCAACTTACTTTGTGTAACTTCCATACTCTTTCTTATTGTTTTGTTATGGATAAATTTCCAGCACCTTCAATTGCATTAGCACCTTAAATTTCCCTTATCATACTACATCAGTCAGTTCCTTTTTGATATTGGGGGAGGGGGGATTTGAACTTGGGACCTCTTCCAAGGAAGAGACCACTAGACCAAGAGCTAGTTGGCAAGCTCACATCAGTCAGACCCTTAAATTCTTTACAAAGTTGGAATTTGAGATGGTAAAGTTGATATATGCCACTCTTGAGGCTGGGTGAGTAAAAGTTACTGAAAGACCTTTCGTCTCTTTTAATTTCTTCATTGTACTCTGCTAATGAAATGATAGACACATCTATTCTACTCTTCTAGATACTTGACAAGATTGGCCTCTATATCCCCTCAAAGTTTCTTCCTAAACCTGGTCATATATGGTTCAATGTATTATTTTTGTCATTGCTAATATATTGTAGGTCTAGCAGTTGATGAATATATTACTGAGAGCTTTTCTTCCTACACCATGAATAGCCACTTGGACAAATTATGCAGAGGTGAGAAAAATAAGTCTCAACCAGATGCCCATGGCATTGCCTCACCTCCAGCTTCGTACCCAAATCAACCCAATTAAGTTTGACTAAGGCTATCATGAGGGCGCTCCTTTTAATGCCTATTTTCAATGATGTCCTCCTCCAAACACAAAATTTTCATTTAAGGTCTCATCTGCACCCCATGTACAAAATTTGATCTAAAATTTAATGTCTGATATATAAAGCAAGAGCCCCTATTTGGTGAAACTTTGTAAAACCCCACCAAGGCTCAAGGAAGAAAGTTATAGCTGAAAAGCTATATATAGAAAGAATAGAATGGTCAAAAAAACGGAGCAAAATGTTTTAGAAAAAAAAAAAAAAAAAAGAGAAAAGGACGAGGAATGCGGAACACCAGCGACGTTCTCTTAGTTAACAAACCCTCTAGAAAGAAATCAAGAAACTGCATCCTTAAAGCCATATTAATAGCAAAATAACCTCCTTTCTCGGTCCAAAAATCTCTAAGTTTTCCTTGTCTCTCAATCTCTGCCAAACAGGTATGGAGGCCGTTCTACTGAAATCTTCAGAATTTCGCATTCAATCTCTTTTGGGTTTCTTTTTTCCTGCTACATATTTTTATCTTTTATTGGTTCGAAGTGTGCAACAGTAAAATATGTTTTGCTATGAATTACAAACTTAGAAAATAAGAATTTCTATTCTGAAAAAATAATCAATTTATACGCACATGCATGTGGAGAGACTAGTAAAAAATCATGTTATTTCCAGTCTTACACATATGTAAAGTATAATGCATGTGATTCTAAATTGTGCATTTCTCTGTGCAGAATCTAGAGATACTATGAAAATTTCAACATTTCTTATTAAATTTATCCCATTTCATCTGCAGGTGCAGCTGATACCTTATAATCCAGATATTCTTGATGAGTCTATACTATGGACTGAGAGTGCGGACCTAGGTGATGGTTTCAGAACTGTTAGGATGGTTAATAATATTCGCCTTAATCTGGATGCTTTTCATGGTGATAAGAAATCTGGAGGTGTTCATGATGGCACTATCATAGTTCTGTGGAATAAAAACAAAGGAGATAACCAGCGATGGAAGATTGTACCTTATTGTAAGTTTTCAACATATAACGAGAAAGATCAAGCAAGAAAGATCAAGCAATTTACGTGCAGAGCTTACATTATGTTCAGTTCCATCTTTTGACTTGTCAATAATTTTCCTGAGCAATATTATATCTCTAATAAGTCATGAGTCCTAATAAAGAGGTTTAATGGTTGCAGTATGAGATTCTTTTAATTTTTTTAGCCTCAAGCGTCTCAACAGCCGCTAGTTTGTGTTTTGTTTGTTATATCTGTCAACTAATTTATTTCTACTTTAATGATGCTAAATGCAGGATACTTTTGCAGCAGTTGTGCCATGCTTTATCGTGATATTGTCTACTTAAAAAAGTATTGAGTTTGGAGGGCTACTTCTAGTTCTCGCGGTGAGCGATTTGAGTTTATATGTTTATTATGCGTGAAAATATTAAGGTGTGATTATAGTGTCTACTGTCAACTACTACAACTCTGGCTCGTATGTATAATGCGTCACCTATCAAAAACAAAAGGTTGGTTGTTTATTGACATTATAATCTAGTATTTCTGAAATGCCTTAATTTTGTGGTTGTCATCATTATTTGTTTGTTTACTGAGGAAGCTTATGGTTGTACCTTCTGGTATCAATCACAGAAGCATGGGTTGAGTGTATCGTGTAAACAATGCGTAAATTTATTGATGTGTGATTGCAATTGGCTATTGTCTTTATGGTGAAAGATTGCACTTGTCTAACGACCAGGCAGGCTATAGTAAATCTCCTTATGCCCAGGTGCATGTGCTTCAGTTCTTGGGTTGGCTAAATCTCTCCTAAACCAATCTGTTTCTACGTTAATCCGACCATAAGCAAGGTGATGCAGCGAGATTAGCACTTACATACATTGAACCAAATCACCCTATTTATTATAAACGATTATATCATGAAATGAACCTAGTGATTCTTTATACTTACCCCATTTCAGTTAGTAAAGTTTTCGTTTTTGTATGCAACTTTGTTGCGTTTGGCATGGGAAATATGATGGTGTGGCCTGTTGCTACATTTGTTGCAAAATATGATGGTGTGGCCTGTTTTCGATCATATTGAAATCCATGGAAAACATGCATTTTGGCTTCTCCTAAATCTGATTTTTTTATTGTGGGAAGAACCCAAGACCAACGAAGCAACATCGGGTATTCTAGTAACTGATTTCTGAGGTGTATTGGAATATAATGCATGTGAAAAGGCCTCGGGCTTCACTAGTATCCAAGTCCTTTGACGAATCCACAGAGGAGCAAGTGTGACTCCCGCAACGCCGGAATCATCCACATGAGTGAAGAAGTTTGACCTCTGTAATTAGGATTGATTTTCAAACGTATCGTATCGGTATCAAGGGATTCCAATTAAAATCCAAAAAAATTCAGAATGAAAATTCTATTCCAATTCCGTTCTAAAAAGATTCGGAATTTTCATATCCATTTCAATTCGGAAAACCCGGAATATTTGAATAAATCAATGCAAGACCGTCAAGTGGCTCAAATCTTAGTAGTGTGGTGAGTGATTTTTTTTAATGTTTTAATATTACATTCGTAGTTATATTTTACTGTTTGATAATTTTAAAGTAGTAGTTTTTTTTCCATAGAAATGATAAATAAAATATTTAGTACAAGCGATAGTCTACTACAGGGGAGGGAGATTTCTCACACACACTACTATAATGTCGTGAGGATTCGAACCTGAGACTTTTGGTCTACAAGTCAAGGTCCTTTTCCATTGGGTTAGACCTAAGGTTCGTCATTGGGCCTACCTGGCCCGACCTAAAAGTTTTGGGTTCGGGGCTATCCTTCATGGGCTTTTTTATTTTTTGGACCGAGCCGGGCAACCCATTGCCTTTTTTATTATTTTATTTTATATTTTGCCTTATTTCCATTCTAAACATTTAAGTAAATGGAGTAATATAAAAATAAAATAAAAAGACCAAACACTTACTTAAGTTTACAATATAAATAAGGACTAAAAAATCAAATTCCCAACAAATCAAAATATGAAAATCCAGTTTTAGTATAAGAATACAGTTTATACCAATATTGATACCTCAATAAGTCAATGTATACTTTATACTAAAATCTCGTAAAATCGTGTTTGATTATTTAAGTTGTAAGGAATATAAACCGCCAAAAATATCATTGAAAACATTAGTATTTCAAAAGTCTATTTTACTTAGTCAAATTTTGAGAGAAAATATTTTTTCAAGTTATGATATGTATAGTATTGTTTAAGAGTTATGTAATGCTAACATAAGCCCAGGCCTTACTCAACCTTGTCGTGTAGGCCGAAGGGCGGGCCGAAGGTTTCAAAACCTAAGCCCAAGTTCTACCCAACCTTAAAATGGGCCGGGCCAGACTGAGAGCGCCTAACCATTGAGCAGGGCCAGATTTTGGCTCATTCGGCCTCGGGCCACCCACTTCAGCTTGCAAGCCAAATAATGACCCCTAGCTAGACCTTGTCGGCAAAAAATGATAATTTTTAATAGTTAAACAATAAATTAATGAAATTGAAGGGGTTCAAAATATTAAAGTAGCAAATTTGACTCTTCCAATAGCCACATAAGTCAACAAAGTATACAATTAGAAGAGTTTAGTTGTTGGAGATGCTTTTACTTCTCTTTTTAATGTTTAAGAACCTTTTTTTTATTATTTTGACATTGTCAATGTCACCCCCACACTGAATTTTATGTGATACATGATGTTATGTTGTGCATCAAGTCCTTGCTCATATTCCCCCAGATGAATCATCAAGCTTAAAAAAATTTGAAACCCAGTGCAAGTATTACCTAGGAATTAAGTCAGAGAGAAAGGCTAACAGTTTTCTTGATGTTCTAGTCCGTTAGTTTGATGTGGTTGGGGCAGTTAGGCATACATTGTAGTATGTTCACAGAGAGAGAGAGAGAGAGAGAGAGAGAGAGAGAGAGAGAGTTGGGGGAGGTTAGCCTAAAAAGGTCTGACTATTGACTATACATACCAAAAAGAAAAAGTCAGTATTGATTATTGACCTCTAGTGAATCAAATCCCCACTTTAAATTCTTAATTAGCAATTAATAATAAAGAAATTAGATGACAAAAAAGGCCTTATCTCTTAATCCAACAATCCAAACCTAGTTGGCTTTTTAAATATGTTTCCCTTTCAAGGGGGATTGGGGGATGATGGGATTGGTCATTCCCCTATTTGTCTGAGTGAGGGGGCCAGCCAACTGTCTCAGCCCATGAAACAACAGTTCACTAGGATATTGGCTGGTGATGCCTTAAGGGGAATGGTAAGGGGGCCCCACTGCTGATGGTGGAGCTTACATTTTCCATAATTGATGAAATTCATTACAGATCCCTTTAATATATATATATATATATATATATATATATATAGGTGATGATGCTTATGCAGATCCCACTTGGCTAATCATTCACAAAAAAGAAAAAACTAAAAATATTATAGAAGATTAAGGATTAAGATTGCCCATGGTCATGTGAATTCTCAAATCCCAAGTTGTCCTGTATCATCTTGTTAGAAACAAAGAAAACAAAACAAGGGTTTGTCCCTAATATATATATATTTATACATAGTGGTGTTGCTTAAGTAAGTTTAAATTTTGGTTCCATATGTCTTTTCTGATTCAAAAGTTGTTTGTCTATCAAATTCCTCTTTAATAAAGCAGAGATTGCAGAGTAACAAAACAAAAAAAGAAACAAATATTCATATATATCTCTCTCTATAATTATTAGCTACCCTCTTGTCACTTGCAGGATGATGTTTTATATGAAAAATTATCTTGATAACTACATATATCTTATTGTTAACAACATACATCATCATCTCGTCATTGAAATTGTTTGCATGTTATTATTGTACGGATATCATTGTTAACAGAGAAGAAAATTAGAGAGAAATAGTAGAAAATACATGACATTTATACGATAATAACGTCTGAACATTCTCATAAATTAATTTATAATTAAACATGTATATATAATAACATAATTAATAAATAATATGATGGATTCGGGAGTGGGAAGAATGTGAATGAGAGAGAGAGAGAGAGAGAGAGAGAGAGAGAGAGATGAGGTGTTATGTGTCGTCAGAAAATGTCAGCTAAATGGTGGGAGAGGAGAGGGGTTGTTTAATCTAACTATTGCTTTGCAGTATCGTTGTAGAAAAGTCAACAGTTGTGTTGTGTTGTGTAAGGGCGGAGAGAGAGAGAGAGAGAGAGAGAGAGAGAGAGAGAGAGAGAGTTGGGCAAACGCAAATGAAGCTAACAGTTTCTGTCAAGTCTCTAGAGTCGACTAGCTTGTATTCCAATCCAATATTCCAATTGCCCTACTACTTCCTATTGTGCGAAGGTGGCATCGCATGGTTAGGTGGGTCCACGCGTTTCTCTTGAATATTTCTTCGGTTTTCATTAAATTATTATATCTCCCACCGGAATTAATTCCGTTTTTTCCGTCTTCCTACCATTTTTCTAATAATTATTTTTGAATACAATTCTTGGGTTTTGTTGTGGGGAGGTGATGACTCAATGTATGAGAGCTATGAGCTATGTGTTGATTAAGGACTTCATTACGGAATTGATTACTTTTAGATTAGTTCTTCTTTATTTAATTATGATATTTTTATATCCAGCTCAGCTATATATGAAACATCAAAAATTCAACATGAGAGAATGTCAACACGTGGGGATGGGGGATGGATTTCGTTGGCCCCTATCTCCTCTGTCTGGTATGAATCCATTAATTACTGTTAATTATAAAAACACTTAAATCATCATAATTCTAATTATAAATTAATCCACCAGTTATAGAGAGAGGTCATGTTTTCCTTTTGCAAAGCCGGCTGATTTTCTTTGTCGGCGGCCGTAATGTTCATTTCAAATTCTTTTTATTTTTAAGAATAAGTCATAAATTTTTTATTTTTTATTTATACAAATGATATTCAAATTTAATACAATCTAAACTACGAGGAGGGAGATTCGAATTCGGAGCCAAAATGGGAAGTATGTCCGCTCTAATCTTGCCAACTTAGCTCATCTCATGTCTACATAAGAAGTGATAAATTATTGAAGAAATACGAAGAGTGAAAGAATAGAACATTGACATAGATGACTAGATGAGCACCTTTACACATAAGAGAGAACCACAACCCTTTCAACATTTCGGAGCCTGAAATTCTAGATAAAATTACTCGATCATGAAAAGCTTTTATTTTATTCTTTATATTTTTTACTTTGATCTAAACCTAAGGGATATTCCAAGAGGACCTAAAGCCATTAGATGAAATGGTTTTAGTTTGAGGTACTTGTCTCCCTTAAGTTCCAAAGGCCAAACGAGGGACTTGAGAAGTTGAGGTTGAGGTTGAGGTCCTTCTTGCACACTTCTATGCGATATGACCTCCCAAATTAAAGTTAGCCCATTCCATTTAAAATGCTACGATTTAATAACACATTTTTGATAGCTTCAATTAGTGGTGAAGGGATACTTATAATTTTTATTTTTATTTTTATTTTTGTTTCATTGAAGCTGCTTGGAAGCTGCAGAGTAGTTTCGACAATGAAAAATACCCTAAATAATATTCTCCCTAATTAATTATTATTTTTACAAATGATTTACACACAGAAAAGAAACTTGAAAAAAGTTGGCAAAGCTTTATTGCTTCAATAAAGTCTTATATTACACATATATTCATTCATTCTTATCGATCATGGTTATCATCACAATGCCAGCTATTAATAACTTGGAAAATTCTGGGAAAATTCGTGTTTTTTTTTTTCTGGTGCTTTTGACTTATGGGTTTGTGAGGTCCCTCCCTAGATTCGCTCTAATGGGTAGTCATTTCCTGTTTTGCATTTTTGCGGGAAACATGCATTTAAATTATTAATTTCAGCATATTATGCATATAAATTATTAATAGAAAACACATGACACGGTAATAATGTAAAATTTTTATTTATTTAAAAAAAAAAGTGACTAATGTGGAATTGGTAAGTTGGGGATAATATCGATGTTGTTAGTGGTGGGCCACATGCCCGTCTCTCTGAAATCTTAACAATTATCGTGCGGACGCCATATATTTTCTAGTAATAACTATTTATATATATACATTACACATTAGAGATGGAGGCGTGTGGACTGATTGATATATGGTCGTGGAAGGCACTATTAAGATTTTTTTTGTTTTTTTAAGACCTTTCCTATTGAGTAAGGCGATAATATACTAAACTCACACACACACACACGGATGAAAAACACATTTAACATTTTAACATTATATTTTGAAGCAGCAAGAGAAACAGAAAGCAGCTCATGAGCTAGCCAAGCCAGTAAGCCAATTAGCACCTCCTAATTATAATTAAGTATTTAATTTATTTGACAAATTCATAATTAAGGATGAGAATCAAAGAAAAAAAAAAACTTATACAGCAGGCTAGCAGGTATATAAATATATATATATATATATATATATATATAGATTCATGAATGTACATTGAAGCATGAAGAGGAGGAAAGATGTGAACCTTTTCCAGAGCTTTGAACAGAGACTTTTTGGAAAGATTTTAACTGATTGGAACATGCAATGAAAATTCTAAAAGAGGTTACAGATTCAACTATTCATTGAAACTTCAATTTAATTAAATAATAATAATAATTAATAGCGAATGTGAAAGGGTGGTGGTACGCAAGGAAACATGGGTCCCTCCAACATAGAAAGCCCCTTTTTTCATATATTTTATTTTATTTCATTATTTGGGCGCTTTCCTTTTCAAACAGGTAGATAGAGTTGAGAAAGCACACAGACGCGACAGAAAATAAAGAAATCAGAGAAAACAAAAACAAAAACAGTAAATAAAATAATGATGAGAAAAGGGAAAATAATAAAAAATTATGCGGCTTCCTCAGTAAGTGCCTTGCGGACCACGGATCTTGAGAATGTGAGCTGTTTTGAAGAAGAAACTCGTCTCTATTTAAGCCTTTCTTTTCCCATTTGTTCTACTTTCTTAACTGCTCTCTTATCCTTTCTTCTTCTCTCTCTCTCTCTCTCTCTCTCTCTCAGATTCATCAATAACTTTCTCTTTTCTTTCGTGTGTTCGTTTCTGATACATACATACAGCAGCTTGATTATAGCTAGCTGAAATTGTTCGTTGGGTTTAGAGAAGAAGAGAACACTTGTTGTTCAATTATATATTGGATCGATGGAACAAAACATGGTGGTGAACAGAGGAGCAGAAGATCAGCTCATCGAGTTGCCTCCTGGTTTTCGGTTTCATCCCACGGATGAGGAAATCATAACTAGCTATCTCACGGAGAAGGTCATCGACAGCAGCTTCGTGGCTATTGCAATCGGGGAAGCTGATTTGAACAAGTGTGAGCCATGGGATTTGCCAAGTGAGTAGTAATTAATTTTGAAATATTTTTCCTCCTGTGTTTATATATTTGAATTACTCTTCTTAATCTCTCTAGTCAACGGTTTGATTGATGAGCAGAGAAAGCCAAGATGGGAGAGAAGGAGTGGTACTTCTTCTGCCAGAGAGACCGCAAGTATCCAACGGGGATGAGAACGAATCGGGCCACGGAATCTGGGTACTGGAAGGCCACAGGGAAAGATAAAGAGATCTTCAATAATAAAGGGAAAGCTGGTTGTCTTGTGGGGATGAAGAAGACTCTTGTGTTCTACAGAGGGAGAGCCCCAAAAGGAGAGAAGACCAACTGGGTCATGCATGAATACAGACTTGAAGGCAAAATCTCACAATACACCAATCTTTCAAAGGCTGCAAAGGTAACCTTAAATTAAATCATCATGCCAAGCTTCTTTTTTTTTTCCTACTTTTCTTCTGTTAGTTGAGATTTTCCTTTCATTGGGGTAGGGGCCAGGTCCTTTTTTTCTTTTTTTTTTCTCTTTTATTGCAAGTTAATTATCAATTAATAATAGAGTTTAATTATTTGCTGCTTTGCGCAGGATGAATGGGTTGTGTGCAGGGTTTTCCACAAGAACATGGGGCTTAAAAAGATCAATAATACACCAACCAGGATGAATTCTTTTGGGGATCATGATCTCTTGGATTATTCCTCCCTCCCACCTCTTATGGATCCTACTAGTTTCAATGACAACCTCATGAACAACAACGACAACAAGGCTTGTGGCTATGGAGATCATGACGTAAAGCCCGGCGCCAATCTGGCTAGTACTGCACCATCTCTATCATCAGCTAAAGCGTCATCATCAGATGATCATCATGCAATTAATAACAATAATTACCTCAGTTACTTTTCGATTGGCGGCTCTGGGGGTCAAGTCCAGAAGCCAAATTACAGCTTTCAGGTGCAGCCTACCAACAGTTATTACCAAGCTACTAGTCTCAGTAATAACCCCAATATGTTATACCCTCATCACCATCAGTTTCAAAATCCAAATCCAAATCCAAATCCTTCGAGTTTCTGGTTTCAGCCAAATCCCAATAATTCTGATTATTTTCAACAAGGCATGATCAGAGTTACTAATAATACTACTAGTGATCATGACGAAGATGATCAGGCCATGCTAAGAGCAATAGCTGCAGCCAACAACAGCAATATGAATAATGAAACATCTTCATCAGCTGCTGCAGGCTTTGGATCATCAGGTGGCTTAGCGAGGCAGTGCAAAGTGGAGCAGTTTTCATCAGCACCAGAGTCCATGTTTAGCCTTTCCCAAGACACCGGTGTCAGCACGGACATCAACACCACCGAGATATCGTCATCTCTTGTTTCATCAAAGCAAGAATTGGGAAGCGCCGCCGACAATTGTTCATCGTATGATCAACGTCCATCAGTCGTCCCCATTTCGGACATTGAAGGCTTGTGGGACTTCTGAGAACATTCATACAACTCAAAAACTATAGCTAGACAGGCGCCTGTTTGTTTGTTTGCCTAATTTAGGATTAATGGGTTTTTTTTCTTCTTTGTTTCTTAATCTGGTATAGGTGATTAATTAGGCATCAGAAAAGTTTGTTGCATACACGAATACTGTATACTACTTTAATTTCATGGTTTCCAGATATTGATCTTAATTCTTCAGATTTACATTCTTTCCTTTTTAGATACCGAAAAGCAAGATTTCATGATTATAGTGAACCTCATGTAAATCTTTATTTTCTTTTTCATTATCAAATATTATATATATATATATATATATATATGTGTGTGTGTGTAATTCATGGTTTTTAATTTTGTTAAATGGCTTTCCTCCTCCTCCTGCATTCAAATTTGTTAAATTTGTGGTACACAAGAGGAGGTGATCTCTGATTGAACAGTATTCTTGGACCTAGTCCAAAATTATTTTGATATTTATCATCTCATTCTGATATATATATATATATATATATGAAATATTAATTCTCAATCAGAAGCTTTGAAATCTTGTGTTCATTCTGATATATTTATCATCTCATTATTTTCATTTCTTCTGTCTTATAAATTGTTGTTGAATATTTAGTTTTTGTTAGGACCTTTTCCATTGAGTAAGACGATAACATACTAACCTCACGCACGCTACACATATGCTAGGATTCGAACCTAGAACCTTTCGTGGAGAGCAATTACTCCAAACCACTACGTTAGTTGGTTCTTTGTATCGAATAATTTTTATAAAAGAAAGAGTAGTATACATAATAACTAGCTAGTGCAATAATAGTAGGTAAAAGGATATATGAAAGGAATAATTAGGAGCTAGAATCACGTGAATGGTTCCCTCAAAGTACACAAGCAGCAGATGCTCTTCACCACCATAAAAAGCTAATTTCATGAGTTGATCAAAACAATTCCGAAGAAAGAGAAAACAAGAAATAAATTATTCATTCATAGGCATGCGATCGAGCTCTTCATATAGTTAAAACTGAAGTGGTAGAGGTTGGCTAGATTTGCATGGTGCATATGTATGGCGTCATGCAGGCTTTCTTTTCATGTAATAATTTTGGCTAAAAGTCCAACAGAAGAAGAAAAGGGAGATAAAGAGATCATAATAACATTCAGCAATGCATGCTTCATAACTTAAGGCATCCGTCGGTTATTATTATTATTGGAATGGGAAAAAGAAAGGTTCGTGAGTCATGATCCATATTATTCATGTGATCATCAACGACAGAAATAGATGAATTGCACAACAATATTCCAATAATATTATTTGCTTTGCAGATTTTCATCCCGGAAATATACACACTTCCTTTCCATTCAAAGCAAAGCGTCCGTTGGATTTTCATTCTTGCAGGCAACTTTAACCGCCCTCTTTTGGCTTTCTTAGCTTGTTTGCACTTTACACTTTTAGACAAGATATATATTTTTTATTTCTTTTTTTTTTTTATCACTCGTGAAATAATGAAATGATACTGCTTTCCTCATTAAGGAAATACTCTTCCTTCACGTGAATTACAGTTTGACATATACGCAAAAATAATTCATAAACTTCTAACACACGTCACACTTGTATTGATAAGAATGTAAAAACTCATACTTACATGATAAGGAATGAAGTATTTTCTATAATAAAGCAACAAAATTTCAAATCAAACAGCAGCATATTCTTCTCTCTTGTTCAAAACTGATATATTTTTATATAATTGACCTAATTGGAAAACCTAGCTAGCCCTATTGAGCCTAGCTGATTTGTTGCATGAAAACATGGGGGGTCGCTGGCATCACCCACCAATCATCAGCCTCCACCATATATAAGGGTGCATATTGGTAGCTATCTCCCATATCTTCTCCTTCTCCTATATCTTCTCCTTCTATATATTATATTGTAATATTTATACATATCAGGCCACATGCCCAACCTCATCTTATGTCATCTCATCATCTTTCATTTCTTTTGGAATCTTAACCCCACCGACTTCAACGACCTTCATTGGTCCACCACACTTAACTACACCTTCAATCCTCTTCCAATTTCAAATCTAAAGCTTATTAACCAACCAGAAGTTATGATTTTCATGAGCCAACCCACACCAAAACCTACATATATGGCACCAATTGGGGCTACCTGGTAAGAATACTAGTACTACCCCTACCACACATTTTTCACAGGCATTTAAGCTGGTATACGTACGGGGTGAATTTCTATTGAATGTATACACAATCAATTTATATTATTCGAGTATTCGAGTATTTCAGTCAGAATAGAGAAAGATGAATCCGTCGATTTAACGATTACAAAAAAACATTACACTAAATACAAATGTTCATTTGTTGAAAAATCCTTCGTATATGTATATACACAAAATATCTACATGATACAATTATGGCGGCGGCCTGATATTACAAAGGCAGTAGGCACCACTTTTTTTTGTCCCGAGGCAATCGTTGTTGTCAAATTAAATGCCATGCATACATATATATATATATGGCCAATTCACGCATCATAATCAAATATATCACAAGTATGGCCTTTACTGTCCAGTGGCTGATTCATATATCAAATTCGTTGCAATTTGATATATCGGTTAGAGATGTTATGAGAACACATATTTTAACAATCAATTATAAGACTTTATGTAGATAATAAGAATAGAGATTTTCTATTTAAACCCCACACTTCTCTTAGCTCACCCAATGTTCTAAGTTCATTCTAACTTTTAATTTAAATTTTCACAATTTCTAAAAAAAACCCCACTATCTTCCCAAACTACCCTTAAATACACCCCAAGCTGAAAAAATAAGAAATAAAAGAGATTTTCTATTTAAACCTCACAATTTTCTTTGTTTACCTCAATACTTAAATCATTAAACAATATTTGTAGTATACATGAATTTTTGTTGTTTTATCATGTAATTAGATCATATGGGAAATTGTAATTTGTTATGGAGGTCTAAACAGAGAAACATATATAAATCAAATATTGTGGAAGGGAGTGCCAAAAAAAATATCAAATAGCAATTGAAAAACCTGCTGAAAAATTTATCTACATCCTAGATGCCCCAACTTATAAACATATAAAGGTAATGTAGGGGCAATATCTTGATGAGCGTCAACAAATCTCAGCTATGGGTATTAACAGCTTCCTAGGCCAAGTTCTTCGGGATTGGAAGATCCATGTCCCAAGCCTTCCGAGCAGCAGACCTTAGAAGCCTAATAGTGGTTACATTGGCATCACAGAAGGACAAACGCTTGTAAGGCAAATTGTGCTTCTTGCATAGGTCATTCTAAAATTTAATATGAAGAGTGGTGGGGTGTGTGGAGTGTGTGGGGTGTGTGCATAGATGTACTAGGTAGGGTTAAGTATTAAGTTGGATGACCTTTTTTATCTTTTTACACAATAATAAAACTTACAGCTTAATGATTTAAGTATTAGGGTGAACAAAGAGAAGTTCGGAGTTTAAATAGAAAATCTCTAAGAATATTCTTTAGGTTAATAATTTGTGCTCCATTTAATTGGCCAATTGTTTAGACTTAAAATAGGAATATAACCATAAATTAGGGATTCGATTTTCATTAAATCTCCATGATTGATCCAATCTCTCCATTTAAGGGAGAAGCCAAGAGCACTATAAATACATGGCTACATCACACATACGAGGTAATCCGATTTCTATCCTAGAAATTCCTTATCTCTCTCACGCCACTCTCTCCTTCACAGCTTTGGCCATCCGGCTCTCCCCATGAGAGAAGACCTCTATCCCTTCTGTTACGTTTTCGTATCTTTCTCAAGATCCAAATTAATTGACTTAGGCATCAGAGGGCCTTTGGCCAACACCCCCAGGGTGTGGTCTATTTACTCCGGCTTTTTTCACATGGATCGAGGAAGAGGAGAGAGAAGGAAGCTAGGAGGGTGAAGGATCAACCCACGAATATTCCCCGTGCGGAAATTTTCTCAAACATTTTGGTGCTTTTATTGAGAGATTCGAAATATACTCAATGTGATGCTCTCATATTCGAATCAAGGGAAATCTATTTCCCCCTTCATTAATCAATTCCATCATATATCCAAAGCCCTCAAATCACCATGGTGAGAGGCCCCACTGCGAGGAACACGACGAGAACAACCACTCCATGACAGGCGAAATTCTCTCAAGCCACCCAATGTCCCTCTCGGTGAACTTGTCTTTTTTTTTTTTGAAAAATCAGTATAGAAATCTCTATTCTCGGAGCCAAGAGAAACGTCTTCTCTTTGTGTCACCCTTTGGCTCAATAGGGGAAAACCAAAACAACGACAAAGTGAGAAAAAAAAAATCACGATGCAAGTTGTTGATGCGAAAAAGTAGTTCGGCACGTATTTCGTCAACTTAGTTATATTATGTCTTCGGTAGGTGACTACCTTCGGAAGATGTCTTGCTTCGGAAGGGTGAGTACCTGCAAAAGGACGTGTTCGGTAAGTCCTTGGGGTACCGGTGTGGTACCGGCCGAAGGCTCTCCGATGCTTTAGTAAGTACGGTTTTAGTAATGTTAACTGACAGATCAATCGGTAGCGTACCGTTAGTTCTGATCCCCTCCTTTTGGGGATTGGGGTTTTCTTAAATAGGCCTTGGGAGGTGTGCACTGTGCTTATATTTCCGATGTGGGACTGTGGACATGGATTGTGAGCATGACACGTGTCAGATGGTAAAAGGGCCAAGATAGATGGCTTCGGTAGGAAGCATGCCGAAGGGGTTCTGTGATCAATATCGATCCTGTCCACGTGTTCGGTGGTCATAGGTCGTTTGTTTCCGGTATAAACACAAGTTAATGCCTCACAGCCAACATGACCACCGAGCCATCGCCAGAGACATAACCTGTCCTGCCATCACTAGAGGTCAACGACCTCTAAGGCCGAGGAGTCACTTTGGAAACCAGCCCCAAGTGGCGGCAAATTCTCCATAGCTGCTACCATTCAAGAATAGATGACTTCTGCTCGTCGCCTAACCACATTGACATTGCTACGGGGTCGTCTACGTCCAAACATCAAACGTCAGAACGAGTCCTCCGAGACGATGCGGAAAACTGGCTGGCGCGGCTCTGGGAAATTTGGAGGTCACAGCCAAGCTCGATTGAGGACTATCTTGGTGTCTTTTAGCGACACCAACCACACCATCAGATTCTTTAGTGCCAGAATAGAAAACGTTGGAAGAAGCCCTCTAAGACGATGTCGGCGAGCCGCCGATGAGCCCACTATAGTTCCTTTGGAACTTCCTAGCTCCGAGAATGCCATTCCCCTTGCTTCTCGCGACACCACCACTTCCACCGGAAGCAGTAGACTCGGACCTGCGAGTTTCATGGAATGCCAGGCCTTATCGTCACTGTCGAAGACTAGGTGACATGGAAAATTGGAGGGAGTTAAAGTCAAATTGGATTTTGAAAAATTAAATTTTCTTTAAGGTGACAAATTGAAATTGGTATATAAGTCTAGGTGACATTTCTACAAAAATTTCACTTTTTATGTGATTATGAAAAAAAGTTATGGAGTAAAAGCATTTTCTAGAAAAGTAATCGCTTAAATGAACCAAATAATTATAGATAAACATAACAATGATGAAAGATTGATTAACATTTTGGAGCCAATAAGCTTAATTCCTTGTAAATATGTACATTAAAGTTTCTATATTTACACCACTGAAAAATGACCTTGACTTGCAGTAGAGCAGTGGTCACATGTTCAAACCCCATTGCACCTTAATAGTGTGTGTATGTGTGTGAGAGAGAGAGAGAGAGAGAGAGAGAGAGAGAGAAACCCTACTCTCCCTTGTAATTTGGATTATCTCTTGTATTAAAAAAGAAAAGTTTCTCGATTTACAAAAACTTAATAAAGAGTAGGTTACCAACAAGCTTTTGGTTGTCCTGACCCTTTGTGTGGCTCTGAGTGGATGTCTACTGTATACAAGGCCCGCCCTAGACAAGGACACTGAGGGTGATGGCCTAGGACCCTAGACCAAAGGGGCCCAATTGAAAGTGATTTTTGAAGAGTTCAAAAATAAGGCCCCAAATAAAAATAACTTCACATATTTAACAATATAAGGGCCCACATTTAAAAATTATTAATTTACTTCAGAGCAAAAAATTATTAATTGCATATTTATCCCCCCCTTGTGGTTTGTACAATTATTGTGTAGAAATTTTTATTCTTTTTAAACTATGATTTACAAAAGGCAAATTAAGGGCCTCATTTGTGGGTAGTTTTCCTAGCCCTTGAGGTGTGATTTATGAATGCCCAAATTCGAAATTAGAAGATATAAAAACTAGTTTTTAGTTAGTGATAATTTTCTTCTTGAAATTGGAAGATATTTCAAGTTCGAAACTCCATCAACCATTGATCTATTGATTCATTGATTAATAATTAAAAAAAAGAATATGCCAGAAAAACTAAACGAAGATATTTTGAAAATGCATACTTGAGGAAGATATTTTCTTCCTGGATTTGTGTTGTGTCTTGGATGAATTGATGAAACCTGTCCTTTTTTGTTTTTTTGTTCTGTAATAACATTAGTGTAAACACGTTCACACAAAGACTTATTGTCAGATAAGGTATCAATTCGTTCACAGGAAATGATGTGAAGTTTCAAATAACCGAGTGATGGATGAAGTTGTTGTGTGGGTGCATTGACGTTTTTGTTATTATTAACCTAATTAATCGTCACAAATATTTGACAAACAAAGAGTAACCGCGTACAGATTAACTAGATCTAGAATAATATAGTTAGTGTTTGGATGGATATTACAACGAAATTTCACATCTTCATTCAGAGATCACTCTTATAAAAAATCATTAAGGCATCTAATTGAGACCAACAAAATCAATGAACATGAAACTTTAAGAAAGTACTTAAACTTCAATAATTTAATTGAGCGATCAAATGATATCAAGTGATTTTTGATTTGATGATCTTTGAATAAATATCTATAAAATAGACGGTTTGATTAGTAAAATATAATGCGGAATGAGCCCTACAAGAGTGTCGATCAAATTTAAAAGATCCCTCAATCAAAGTTCTCAATATATGTATATATTTTAAGTTTCCAACAATTACGTGGTATAATTTGGCACATTTCCGACAAACTCAACTCCATGATACGACAACATAAAAACCTAATGTTCTCCAAACCCATTCAGAGTAAGTAAATGTAGGAAGTTTCATGGAAGTTACAACCAATTTCTCTTTGACGTTTTCTGGAACCTGTAAAAATCAACGTTAATACTTTATGCTTTGACAATGTACTTCATAATACATCACTTTTGTAACCTGGGTTATGCATGTATTTGTTTGGAACGGTTATTTTACTTACTATACCAAAAGAAAATTTCTAACATTTCAACTCTCACCACAATATAATAGTATAAATTTTGTATCAGCTAGCCCAAAATATATAAGTTGGTGAAAAGTCACAAAATATGTGTGGGAACACGTATTTCGCGCTCAATGAAATAATTACCCACGTACGAGAAGATGCACGCTAAGATAGATTATCATTTACTCATAGTCCTTACGCATGAAAATAACACGCTTCTAGTCACGCATTGATTAGAAGCAGACAGGGCCGTTAGCTATGCCATCATATAGGTGCAATCCAGATTGTTTCAGAAGCTAAAAAGTTATTCACACAACAACTCGGCCGCCATCAACGGATAAGAGTTTTCAAGATGCAATCCGGAGAATTGGAGTATATCCCCTTCCCCTGTATTGGAGAAGATCCCACTTAGCTTGATACATATTTGTTGATTATATGTAATACATTAAGGGCCAAATGAGACTGAATTTCTATAGCTTGATTTTGTGAGAACTTTTTTATTAAAAAAAAAAAGAGGATTTTTACATACTTTTTGCTTATATTATATATAATACCAACCTTGTGTAACTATATATGGTGTTTTTTTCTTTTGATGAAGAAACAGAAAAAACTACAAATGGAAGCCACGAGGGGGCACAGGCCGAACTAAATCAAAATAGAAAGGAGCCTATTTGGAGAAACCAATACAATACACCGGGACTGAATACCTTTGTTGACATAGATAATTTCAACATACACATCAATAGAGCCTATTTGGAGAGAAAAATCCAAAACTAGCCACTTGATCTTAGATGATATGATGTAGGATGTGTAGCACAGGCAGCTGGAATGAAGCACTAATTTTTTTTTTTATACAAGCTCCTTGAGGGACAAGGCATTTCTATGCTGTCGTAAGCAGGTGGTAGATGATATGATCTAGCATTTGAGATTTTACAATTTTGAGGTTGTAGTTGAACTGAGGTTTCAAAATAACTCTTGTTCGGAAGAATGCTGAACTTTAGCTGATGTCTGAGGGAACTGAATGACTTGGCTTCTATATCAGGAAATATGGGATTCTCTTCTTTCAGTATTTTATTCATGCACATAGAAAATCTATGGTTACAAAGTTTTCTATTTTCTATGTTGTCTTGTGTTCACACATCCCACATATTTTTCTAAATATGCTTCAGCGCCAATCTACTCTCCATTTCTTCACCAAGTTATGTCAGCCACATATCATTTACTTTTAGCTCAATGAAGTGCTCTATAGACAGCATCCATGTTGGTAAACCAGCTTTTTCTTTCCGTTGCATTCTTCTTTTCATGTATGTATCGTCAATTGCATTCGGTGCTATGTGTGATCATGACAGAGACTTCAGACACATACAGTCTCATCATATTATGTTTTATAAGCTCTTTACACGCATCTAATGTGCATAATATTATACTTCACTGGCATTTTTCATGTCTGTTACTTGTCTATAACTATAATCAACATGACCACAGGTGTACGAGAGAACATGCGCTAACAGAAACAATTTTCAACACTATGAGATAAACCACACATCATAGGCACTAAGTAGGTCAACATGACATTTTTGCCAAATGTTTCTTTGCATTACAAGTGCGATGTAGGCAATAGAGGAATATTACTATGATTTCCTACATGAACTCTGCTTCACTCAGGCCAGAAAGAAAAAAAAAACTGTGCTTCTTCACTAACTGGATTCTAAAATGCATTAATCAGGCTTACTGAATCAGAGAAGTAACAATTTTTCACCGCAAGCAGAGGCATTTAGGATGAGAACTAATGAGTTCCTTGAAGTCATTAAGGTCAAATCTGACCTGTTCTGGCATAGTTAGCTTTGGGTTGTTGAGAGATGTAGCTGCTAGCCACCTAATGCCAAATCCCCAAAATGACAGCAATTCCAAAGAGGAGTAGAAGTGCACCATTTCCCCCTGGCAAAATGGATGACCTGCAAGACCAAATGTACTTGTTTGTATTAAATCGAGTATGCACCTAAACAATATTTCCCACCTCCATATAAGCTTCCAAAATTGACTTTGGACAAGGATTATTGAACTGCACTACTAATTTTAGTTTGTCTGTGAATTCTAAAAAAAATTCTTCCCATGTTAGTTGGGTTTTCTGTTTACTTTTTAAAATACCCCTGCTCAAGAGGCAAGGGGGCCAATAAGATACTACTCTAAGAAGAATCCATAGAAGAAGAGCATTGCAAATTTCAGCTAATAAGATACTACTACTCTAAGAAGGATGAGATGAACAGTAAACTCAATGCCTTGTAATTTTTTAAGATATTTCACTGTGCAGAGGAAAGGAGCTCACCATTTAATTGTCTTAACATTTGTTTTTAAATAGACAGAAGATAATGTAATGTCCGAGACCTTTTCTAGTGTGTGAAGTTTGTTGCAAAATCCTTGTTGGCTTTTATGTTTCTTACAGAAATAAGAACAAGCATAACAATTAGCATATCAGAAAAAAGAGGGAAACATGTTCATTGTATCCTTTTAGACCTATTTTGAGCTTAGAGTTGGTTATCTTCACTTTCAATGGCCCAAAATTTGTTAGTGTTCACTGTTGACAACATGTAGATATTGGCATTACCTGGATTTCTTCCTGGATTGGTGTATGTAAGCCATTGCTGGAGGAAGGATGCCAAATAGAAAGCAGTTTGCATAAAGCCCAGCAAAATCAAGAGCTCTGGAAAAGGTCGAGCGAAAGAAAGAAGCTATAAGCACTGGAACACCAAGTACAAGCGGCATTACAATGATATTAATGCTTGATCCCAATTTAGCTTCTGAAGCAGCACTACACCCTGAACTGGTAAATGAAGCCCTCCCTGCATTTCCAAGATTATGCCTTCCTGAATAAACAGCAAACCCAACTCCTCCAAAACCATTGCCTTCAGAACCTAGTTGTATTTCAGAATAACTTTGTTTTTTCAGGTTGATTTTTCTAATCAATTCCAGAGTATCAAGAAGCTGTTTTGGGAAGCTAACAGCATAACCAATCAAGCTGGTTGCCAAAGCAGAGAAGGCAAATCCTTGGACTGCAGATAAAGCAGAGGGATTGACTGAAAGCAGAAGGGATATAGGGTCTCTGGAGGAGGCTGTTGTGTTTGCCCCAGAAAGCCCCAGCACACTCAAATTCCATGACAACACCATAATTAATGGAACAGAACCGCCAATCAGAATGGCTTTCCGAGCCTCAGCTATGGTGTTCCCAGCAATCTTGCAAATGAAAGGGGTGATAACATGGAACCCCAATGTGAGGACAGTGACAGGAATGGCTGGTAAGATTGAAGGGAGACTCCACGAGGCATGTCCAAATGAAGCAAACAAGTTGGTTCTGGCCACAGATAAACCAATGGCCACAAGTGCAGTTATGGAGAAAAGCATGAGCAAGCATAGAAAACGGTTTGCAGCATCAATGACGTTAAAAGGAAAGAAAATAATCACTAATCCAGCCGCAAGAGGAAACAAAGCATGAGCCATTACAAGATTCATACGAGGAAACAACTGAGAAACAATTGAACCGATACCCGAAACACAGGCCACCAACAAGGCAAAGCTCAAACAAGCATAGACCACAGCAATAAATGCACCAAAGTGACTTCCCAATGCTTTTGTTGCAAGGCCAGTGAAGCTTACCTCTTCAACCCCATCTTCTTCCATGGCCGCGAAGCTGAGCTCAGCAATAAGGATAATTGAGGAGATGACATAGACCCAAGAGACGAGAATGGCAATAGTTGAGGGAAGAGGGCCTGATCGAATGGTTTCAGCTGGCAAACCCAGCATGCCAGGACCTACAGCAGTGCCAATGATCAAACTAACAGCTCCCCAGAAGTTCTTGTGTTGGCTGCTCCCTTGTTCACCTTCCTGGAAATCAGTTGGGTTATCTTTATCAATGACCCCATTGTTAGCAGAAGTGGTGGTGGAAGCTGCTAAAGTTTTGTAGGATCTGAAGCTTTGAGCAATGTGAGTGGGATTGTGGTTGCTTGGAGTGAAAATGGGGTTGATTGTTGTAGTAATTAGATTAGGATTGTTGGGTGGAGGTGGGAATGAGTTATGTTTGGAAGGGTTGGGAAGACGAAGACGAAGGTGGAGCATATTGGGATTCTGGGTTTGGAATCTCGTGTGCAAAATGATTTGAAAATCATGTATATTGACTGAGAGAGTCTGAGACCAAATGGAAATAGAATCTTATTCCATCGCATTCCACAGATGCTGGGGCTTAGAGGTGTCAAACGGACCAGATCGGTCTGAGCACGGCATAGCATAAGCAAGCATAACCCGCTTAAGTTCGGTATGGCACAGCCTTATATTTTTGGGTCATGTTGGGACGAAGTAATTCAGTTTAATGGGCCGGGCTGGTCCATTTAAAGTGCATTTATTAAATTATAGGGTAAATTATTCAAATGGTCCTCAAATTTGTACTTGATTTATATTTTGATCTCTTAATTAAATTATTCGTTCAAATTGTCCATTAACTATATATTAATCGCTATATTGGTCCTATCGTTACATTATATCAATGTTGCTGTTAAATATGAGGGCAAATTAGTCATTTCGTACATTAAAAATAAATAAATACTGAAAAATGAAATAAAAACTCTCTCTCTCTCTCTCTCTCTCTCTCTCTCTCTCTCTCTCTCTCTCTCTCTCTCTCCATTTCCCCATGGCCACCACCCTCAAGCTCCAACCCTCCACCCAAGGCCCCATGAACCCAAAACCCCAGCTCCTCCCCACCCTCCACCCAAGCCAGCAACTACATAAAAAGAAACGAAAAAAATCTTCCACAAACCCCCTCTCAACGAACCCAGAACCCCAACTTAACAACCACCCAAACCCTCTCCCCCTCCCCCCTTGATTTTCCTTTGTTGTTGAGAGACAACCACCCACCACCCTCCTCCTCACCTCATCACCCGCCAAGCCCACCTCCCAAAATCACAGCCACCGTCAATTTCTCACCCTCCAAGTACAAGTACCGGTTTTTTAGCCAAGACGTCGAAATTGTTGCGAGGGTTTTGGGGATTTATGCCATCAATACCAAGGCCAACACTCCCACCACTCACTTCACCAAAAAGGCAAGCAATCTCTTCACCAACACTCAAACCACTGCCAAACCATCCTTCAACCAGCTCACCTGCAGTGTCCTGATCCCCATTTCCCATAATTCCGTCACTTTTTTGCCTACTTTTTTTTTTTCTTCTGTTGATCCTCTTTAGCTCCACCACCATTTTCACCATTGCCCACCTTCTCAGGAGCTTTCCTCTTCCTCTGCATCTCTTCCGCAACTGTCCCTGCGACCATCTCCTATTTTGGGCTACCATTTCTCCTTCTTTTCTCCTTTATTTTATGGCAAGAGCTGGTAAGAGAGATGAGTGAGTAATGACGTTGGTCTGAAGGGTATTTTGCTCAAGTATCCTTTGGTTTTTGGTTGGTTTGTGTTGGGATTTGTCTTCAGCCATGTGCTGGAGATTCCCAGCAGCCTGCAGAAGTGAGTGGCTTTTGGCGTTTGTCGTGGTTTTGTCTCCAGCCATGTGCTTGAGACTTTCAGATATTTTCTTGGTCATTTGGACATTCCTACTAAGGGAATGAGCCAACTTCCTAAAGTGATGGACTATTGAGATTTTTCTCATGCTTACCCATATGTTTGGGCTCAAGGAATGAGCTTGAGTTTTGGTGCTCCCAAGTAGCCCAAAACTTCCACTTCTTGGACCATCAATGGGCTTCGTGAATACTCGTAACCATTTATACCACAACCCGCTCAGCAAGCCTCATGCATTCACGTGGCTTAGGCCCACTTAAGCTTGTAGTATGACGTGTTGCTTATTTGCTTGGCATAGCACGTGTGCAAGCGCATATGACGAACTCTTGCGTACCCAAGTTAGGTTTCTTCTCAAGTTAGGTGTCGTACTGGGCTAGAAATATATTTAGGTCAAGCCTTGGATTTTTTGAGCCTCAACAATAGGTTGGAGATGATTTTGGGTTAAAAGTGAAATTATTTGGGTTTGACCCCATGTGGTTGAAGATGGCCTAATCGATGATTGCAAAAAAAAAATTATATATCGCGTGATGACTCTAGCTCAAACAATTTTTTTTAAAAGAAATATATAATATTTACAACAAAAAGAAGTGGAGATTCTTTAAGAGCTTTTCCAGCAAAGCAACCAAGGGGAGGGTTGGGGGAGGGGGTTTGGGCCAAAATCTTGTTTCCAGCAGCAAAACACAGCCTGGGCAAATGGTAGGACCCAGCAGACTGGGCTGGCTCGAGCGCTGGCCCGAGTTTTACCATGACGTCAGCGTGCTACAGTGCTACAGTACCGCTACAATGCTACAGTGAAGCTGCAGTGCTACAATCTATAGTGCTACTACAGTCCACGTGTCGCACTCTGGGCTCTCTGATCAAATTTTTTTCTCCAATCCAACGGCAGCCAATTTTTGTGCAATAAAAAAATGAAAAAAAAATGAAAAATGAAAAAAAAAAAACCAAAAAATTACTGAATTTTTTTTCTTTTATAAATACCAACCAATACTCTTCACTTTTAACACCAGATCCTCATACATTTTCTTCTCCTTATACTATTATTCACTTTCTACTCAATATTTTTTTTACTTTCAAGTTTTATTTTTCTCTATCATATTTTATGGTTTTTTCTATTGAAACCGAAGGGGCATGAAGTATGATATCTTATCCGAAAATTTGAAATCGAAAATCTTATCCAAATTAATTGTTTAAGTAAAAAAAGTTGTGAAAAAAAAAAAATGAATAGTATTTGCCACGGCAAAGGGCAACTGCTGAAAACACATATTATTTTATATGGCAAGGGCAGCCACTATTCACGTGAATAGTAGCTGACCTAGCCCTCCCTTGCCATGGCAAGGGGCAAATTGCTGGAAGTGCTTTAATAAGTATTTCATGTTAAATATTGTTTACCTATTTATAATCTCGACAGTCAGATTGCATATATATTGCATATTAAATCTATCAACACTTTTAATGAATATAATCCAACCAACGATATTAGAATATGTAACAAATCTTTACCTTAAATGCTTATAAAAAAAATAATCCCAAAAAGAAATACTTTAGTCGACAAAATTATTGGTCAAATAAGTTCCCCGACTCCACCGAACAAGGAAAAAGAGGCTGATGGCTTTTTTGTAAGAAATGACCCACAATGACGATGACTCTTGGATGAGGTGGCGAAGAAGCTACCTAGAATCATATATCCAAATTCCATTACGACTTCACGTGGCCCAGCAATCCACCATTTGAAATTTAGAAACGGGACCCACTGTCAATCAAAATAATCTTTATCCATTATCTCTACGACGAGTCTACAGCATATGAAATGATGCACCCCCACACACAGACCACAAATTCCCACCAAATCCTGTTGTTGTTTTTTAACCGTTTGGATTAAACTACCGACGACATATCGTACGGTCAGATAAGGGTCCAGACAACATGCTAGATTTTACAGCTGTTACAAAGTCCCACATTAGAAGTTCTCTTTTTCTCCCCTTTGAAAAACTCTCAACTTTCCCACCCGCGTGCTGTTTGCTTCTACTTTGAGCAATTTCTTTTCTTTTTCTCTCTCTCACTCTCTCAATTTTCAAATCCCAAATCTCAAGTCAAGAAGAAAATCCCAATTTTTTGTTTCTGGGTTTTGGTGGAAATTGAGAATCCAAGGAGTTTCATCAATGGCAGAGGTTTTGAGCAAAACCAGTCTCTTCTCGTCTTGGCATCATCACAATCGTCAGAATCAAAGCATCTCTGTTTTCCCGAAGAGTTGTAATTACAATAAATCTGGGTCGTTTTGTTGCTCTCTGAAACTGAACCCAGAGATTTCATCACTTTCATTATCGACAAAGAGTGATTTTCATGGCAAAGGGTTTGCTCTTCAAGAGCATAGAGCCATGCCCAGCAGAGGGAATTTCCAATCCCAGGCTGCTTCTGTCGTTAATTCCCTGGTTGGTTTTTTCTTTCTTCTTCTTTTTTTTTTTTTTCCATCTTCTGATTTCTCGGCTGGGTTTCAATTTTTGTTTGTGTTTTTTTTTTTCCCTTGGTTGCTGATTTTTCCCCAAAATTAAATAGATAGTCAAAATTTTGATCTTGAAATTTCTGGGTTTTGTCCTTTTCCCTTAAAGTTTTGGTTTTTGGTTTGAATTTTCTTTCCTTAGTTTTGATTACTTCAAAAGTTGAAGAGCAGTTTATTGTGTTGTGTGGAATCAGCAGACGGGTCTTCGGTTTGGGAAAGCTCTTAAATGGTGGGAAAAGGGAAATCAACCCAACATGAAAGAGGTAACATCTGCACAGGACCTCGTGGATTCACTATCAAACGCTGGAGATAAGCTTGTGGTGGTTGATTTCTTCTCTCCTGGTTGTGGTGGCTGCAAAGCTCTTCATCCAAAGGTAGCTACTCACTCCTTTCTTTGCATTTGATCCTGTAAATAGCTAAGAAACCAATTCATATGACTGTTTGTTGATTATGGTTGTTCTGCTTTATTTGTGGCAGATATGTCAACTGGCAGAGATGAACCCAGATGTCCAATTCCTTCAGGTGAACTATGAGGAACACAAATCCATGTGTTATAGCCTTAATGTTCATGTGCTGCCCTTCTTCCGCTTCTACAGAGGTGCTCATGGTCGTCTATGCAGCTTTAGCTGTACAAATGCCACGGTTAGTATTTGCCTTCCTTTCTTTGTAATGAATCACTGATTGTGTAAATGATTATCCATCAGTATCTGTTTGCTTATTGTTGAAAATATGTCTTTTTATGAACTGGATATATATTTTTGTTTGTTTCCTGTATCAGACATGAAAAGTATTAATACTGCAATCTGTTGCTTTCTGATGAGTTGATTATTGACATCTAATCTATGTAATCCGGATTCAAATGGAATCTTTTTCACTTCCTAATAGTTAGTTGAATCTCATTTATTCCTTAGCTTGGATTTTTCTTTCTTTGGAAATTCGTGAGAACCCATTTACCTTAAAGCATTTTTTATCTTATCTCTCTCTGGATAATGTTTGTTGCTCTGATGCCATTACAAATAATGTATTCCATTGTTTAAGTTTGCCTTTTCCCTGATTCTTGTTTTCTACATGATGCCATTGACTTCGCAGATCAAGAAATTTAGAGATGCCTTAGCCAAGCACAAGCCAGACCGCTGCAGCCTTGGGCCAACAAAAGGGTTGGAGGAGAAAGAGCTCCTGGCTCTTGCTGCTAATAAAGATATCTCATTTAACTACACACCTAAGCCAGTTGAAGCTGTGCCTACGCCTGCAAAGGAAGTGATTGTATCTGAAGCGGCACCATCTCGTCTTAACTCGGAAGCTCTTCCTCTTCCATCAATGACAACCTCAAAGTCTGCTCAAGTGGTCACTGCTTGGAGATAACGTGGTTAGTTTTCACAATCCCTACCCTACCCTACCCCCTTGTAATGTACAGTTGTGTTTCTTCTTGATGATACATGCCAGAATGAAACACACACACATATATATATATATATATATATATATATAGTCAAGGTTAAGTGGATACCACTGTATGCATATTTACATATACCCCTATAAAGTTGCAGGGCTTCGGATTTGGTTTTTGGGATCCAAGCCTGCAAGTATCTAGTAATTTTGAAGAGCAACCAATTGTATGATTGTTGGTCGGCTCCTATATCTCTTCTAGGAAGAGAAGCCACTTGTGAATGTAAAGAGCTTATTTTTCTCTTAACTGATGGAAGAACTTTTTTCTCCTCGGTGCTTTTTTTTTCCCTTCCTTCTTATTGGAGTGTGGTATAAGTGTGTAAGTATTATATTTTGGGTTTGAATAGAGTGCTGGTTTTGCAATTTTAGTTGTTGCTAATGTTGAAGCACATGTTGGTTTGAGTCCTCAGGCTTAAAAAGCTGAAAGCACAGCAGCTGTTCAATGTCAACTTGCAATTTATAATTTACAGCAAGCAACATGCATATATAGAAGATTAAATTAAGGATATGAAGTTTTGATTGTCCCATATATAATAAAATTAGATGAAATGTTGATGATTTGGGGGGGGGGGGGGGGCGGGCCATTGGCGACAAAAAGAGTTCATGTCCTTAATTTTCTTTAAAAAAAGGTTAGGTTACAAGTTCAGAGGGGCTAAACCTTCCAAACTTTATGGGTTAATAGTTGGGAAAAAACAAAAGTTTCGAGAGAGTGCATGAACGACTTAAAGGAGGATTGGAAGGATGCATGGAATTCAATTTGGGTGGATAAACTTTATAGAGATAAAGAAGAGATAAAGAAGAAAGATGGATAAGGTTGGTTGCTTGTGTTTGTGGGGGCATCGACGTGGCCTTCCTACTTTTATATGTTCAAATTCAATAATGGATAAAGCCGAAATGCGCGCGCCGCGTGGGCTCCTACCACAGAAAGATACGCATTCAAAAATAAGAGCGAAAAAGGAGGTGGTCCTCCTTCCTTTTTGCTAGGGCTTCACATGTGTCCACCGGGCAATTCCCATCAAAGAGATTTCGTATATTATCGTTTGTATCCCACTGTTTCAAACTTTGAAAGCGACCTCCAACCTGTTTCCGTTGTTTCTTACAATTTTTTCAGGGGCACACGTCAATACGCGTGAAGATTTTAAACCAGATATTCCTGCTTTAGGATTAAGATTAAGGCGAAAATATCCCATAGTAAATATCCTGTTCCTGATTTGCATTATTTTGAAGGGCGAAAGTTTATGATATTTATAATAATCAATTTACTTGTATCCACATAAAATTTATAGCAGACCTGAATTAATAGGTGCGGGTATAAGAGCAGTTCTGCTCGAGTAGTTCCAGCAACGGATTGCAGCCCGGGCAGGACAAGACCCAAGTCCAGAGAAGTGCTTCCAGTGGGCCTTGCTTGACAAGGCAAGCTGTGGGACCCACGAAACTGGGCCAGCCCACAAGCCAAACTAGCCTGACCTTTAGCCTGGGTTTGCTGACGTCAGCAACCTAAAAAAATTTAAAAAAAACTGAAATTTTTAGAATTTTTAAAAAATAAATTCCTAGTCATATTCTTCAATTCCCACACCAAAACTATATACAAATTCCTCTAATTATATCTTATGTGAATAGTGTTTGCCATGACAATGGGTGGAAACACCACAACCTTTTGCAATGGCTGCTACTATTCACGTGAATAGTAACAGCCTTTGTCTTGCCTTTGCCCTTTGTCATGGCAAATGAGTGGAAGTGCTCTAAGAGCAACTCCAGCGAGGGGCTAGCTTGAGCAAGAGGCCTCCTAGGCCCCCAATTTTGTTCCAGCGACCAAGGCTTGCCAGGTCAAGCGCTATGCTCCATCAGCCAGGCCTGGGCAAGATGACTTAATGCTGACATCATTGTGACCTCAACATCCAATTTAAATAACAAAAAATTTGAAAAAAAAAAAGAAGAAAATTTTCAGATGTTTTTAATTATAAATACCTAGCTATATTTTTCACTTTCCACACCAAAACTCTATACAAATTGCTCTCCTCATATCTCATATAAATAGTGATTGTTACTTTTGGGTTGTCATGGTAATGGATGGAAAATTAGCAAAAAAAATTGCTAGGGCAGATACTATTTATATGAATAGTAATAACCTTTACCTCCTATTGCCTTTTGTCATGACAAATAATTGGAAATGCCCTAAGCAAAGATTAAAACTTTGAGGATTTGTCAATGGGTCTAGCCCAATAAAAAAGAGCCGTGATTTAAAGAAATGATCGAGGATTTACTATTCAAACTTCACTATATTATTTTTCCCTGCTTTTGGAAGAGGGAGTGTTGAAACTTGTTGAATATGTGGTCCCTCGCAGTGCAAACATACTTACAACTGAGATGGAAGGCAGGGAGAGATAGAAAGCTGAACGGAGGGTGTGGGCACGAAGCAAATGGGCCACCATTTAACCCAATATTCTTGAGCTTGTTCTTTCTGTCCTCCCTTTGCTGTAGATGCCCTGCATTGCATCTCCTTGTGTTTTGGATTGGATTTTTATTTTGTTTTCGTGAGTTATGTATTTGGGCTCTCTTGTAACTTTGTTTGGTAATGAATTATTTATTTCCTTCCACACAAAAAAAGAAAAAGCAAAAAAAGACAATCACTGGATCATTAGATGTGGGACAATTATATTCGATCCACAAAGTACTTCCCAGCATGGGCTGCTTCAAAGTCACAAGTAGATGTCAAAAGAAGTACAGTGCAAGAGGAATATAATAAGGAAACAATACTAGAACAATATAAACAGATCTCAGAAAACATAAGCAACCTCTAAACATGGCATTATTCTCCTGCAACGACACTGGTTTTTTATATTTTTCTTTGGAGAATTACAACAACAGTAGCTGGCTATACATACATGATTAGTGTTTGAAACAGCATCTAAATTAAGAAAAGGAGCAAAACAGCTGGGTGGGAACTAGGAACCCATTTTTTGTGGCTTTGGTAAGAGAAGAATAAGCAGATTCTTGACTTGAGAATATGACCTATTGGCTTTAGTTTTGAGTTCAGATTCCACATAAATTCTCATTCCCATATGCATAGAATCTTTAGAAACTTTCCCTCCCCACAACTTTTTTCCGCAAGGAATAGCATTCCGTGGTCATTTCTCACTTTCTATTTCAGCCAATGCCATCAGATATCGGTCTCATGCATGTGTGTGTGAGGTGTGGTGTGGTCAAAAACTCACAACCAAACCTTCTTTCTACGCTTGTGTGTGTGAGCTTATGATTGACCGGCCCATAATTACATTATTTGATTCCCATATAAATATATATATGCCATGTTCTCCTTTTTAGCCAGAGCTTCTGGTCCTCCAAAGTAAATGGTATTAATATAAAATCCCATAAAAGGAAAATGCAAGTACAAATCAAGAACATCTTTCTACATGCTCTATTCTAAAGCAATAACGAATAATTTATAAATATTCATTGACATATATTTGATCTGCGGAGAGGTAGGTAAAACCAGTTAGTTTGATTTATCTTTGTATAGTAAAAAAAAAAAACAAACAAACAAACAAACCCCACCTCCCCCTAAGTAAGTATTCCATGCATGTTTAGGCAACATCATGGAAAAGGTAAGTACTTTAGTTGTACCATTATGGGAAAGACATGAAATGAAAGTTGTAACACTATGCTTATTCCATTTATGGGGGCCATGAAATAACCACTTTAAATGTTTTTTTTAAGAGTATTTCTAATCGCAATGTCAAATTGTCATGTGGACATGAAATGATAAAAATTAAACGTTAAAGTCGCTCCAACCGAGCACTCAAATTCTACATGAATTTGAAGGCTATAAGAGATATGGAAAAAGAAAAGGAACAATGATAAGGAACAAGAAATGCAGCCTTCATTGACAACATGCCATGGTCACCACCAATGATAAGGAACAAGGAAAAAAAAAAAGAAAGTAATTTCTGATCTATATACAATCTCCAACCTTGAACAGTCGATTGAAATGAAGGTTGACAACAGAATTAAGCTGGGGGCCGGCAATTAGCATATCGAAATTAATTAGTTGTAATTAATGGGAAGGCATATATCTATGCATATTATTCCAATGCACGTGGGTGGCAAGCTATTCTGGGATTCTACTTTAGCATTTTGCCTCAAGGCTTTCCCAAATTCAATACAATAATATTCCCACATATCAGAATCAGTTGATTTTCATGAAAAGGCCGACTGGAACTGACTTGAAGATCATGTATATATTGTTTTAGGTTAAAGTAGTAGTGGCAACGTTTGATGATCAATTATGTTGTTTAATTAATTAGCTCTAGGAAATTAACACAGCTTTTCTATAAATTAATGACCTCTTATATACGAGCCCCTGTATATAAGGAGGAGGGGGAGGAGGAAGAAATCAAATTCGGGTACAAAATGGGGAACACATCCGTTCTAATGAACTTGACTAAGTCAATATTTACTAATAAAATATATCCTTATGGTACTCATAGCTTGGTCAAGATAATTATTTAATTAATTAATTGTGATCTATATCGTGCAGGTTTAATGGTGGTTTGGCAGATTTGGTCGCCATAACTTAATTATACGAATTTATTCTTGAATAGCTGTTGATCATATAGCCCATATTAATATTCTTTATTATATTTTATACAGGTAGCGTTTAATTGCTGATTATCACCAGACCTAATTCCTTGAGCACAATGAAACAAAACAGCATAAGCATAATTCACATGCATGCCCTGTCAACTGCAAAGCCTCCTGAATAATAAATCAGTTTATACTACATTTTGTACACTTACAAAATTATCTTCACCTTAATTTTAATAGCTCATTCTAACATGATATAATATGCAAAATTCTTTATAAAACTTATTCGGAGAGGAACTCAAAATTAGTCACTTGTTACTTTCTAATCGGTTTTAATGCGTTAAAATTTTTTAAGAACCAATTATATACTGGCAAGTGGTTAGTTTTGAATTTTTCTCTCCAAATAGGTTCTATAAGGATTTTTTTTCTGTATATTATTATGTCATGCTAAAATGGACTTATTTGTAGAAACCTATAATTGTAATTTGTAATTATCTTTAATGTATTAGGACCTTTATTACCATGATCATAGAAGAAATTCCGGGTAAATTCAAAGATGTAAATTTACAAGTTATATAAGACTAAAATAAATATAATTATATGTTGAGTGACGTGAAAAATACGCATGATTGTTGAGCTTGACACGTAAAAGACTGCAATTTTTTAAGCACTGGTACAACAAACCTTTCATTTTTCAAATATGAGGTATTCTCCCAACCTGAACAGTGGAGGTAAGCAGTGTAATTGACTATTTTGAATCATATTATTTAGTTTTTAGGGCACGACGACCTTGTCATGTGAGATGTCCATCAAATGCAGTGCAATGCAAGTATAGAAAGCAAAGTACAACCCAAAAATCTTTTCTTTTTTTCTTTTGCCTTTTGTGTTGGGTCCCGGCTGCTTAGGATTCGTCGTTGCGGGGCCGGCTGTTGCCAGTTGAAGAAAGAAAAAGGGAGAATTGGGTCCCACCTTGTTATATATTTTATACTAATATACCTTGTGGGCTGAATAAGTACCAAACTTACTGAAGGAGACAAAATAGAATGTATTCCATATTCCATTCTTTGCCTTCATATAATCTCCAACTCCAAGGAGAGAGCATCTCATCTCATCCCATCTTTTTTTATTATATTATATATATATTTTAAGTTTTTCTTGTTTTTATCTTATTCCAAAGTTTGAAGCTAGCTTAGGTGCTCCAGTCAACAGAATCTTCTTCCAGAATTCTCCAGAAATAACCAGTTAAATTAAAAGCCTTCTTTTGGGTCTCCATCTGCCCACTTTACTGGTATATAGATAAACATTCGTCATGCAAGTAAGGCCGGCCTCATTGATTTACAAAAAAAATAGTATCAATGCAATGTGCACATTTGACAACTGAAGAAACAACTCCATGTGGCAAGTTCTCGTGATGCATCTCCATCTTATTTGTTTACTCAAAAACACATACACGCGCGTACGCATGCACGCTCGATGTCCCAAGAGTCAAGACCAAGATGAAGGAAGGACAAGTACTGGTAAAGATATGCAAATTCTAAGAATCTTCCATTGAGGACTTGAGGGTGAAGGGCGGCCTCTCAAGGCCATAGTGATAGTGGATTCCCCTCATCTAAAATGAGAGAATGAGATTCCCAGCTTTGGCATTGACAGGAGGACGAATGAATACGAATGCCAACATATAGATTATATAGAAAAACAAAAATTGGTGCAGGCATTTTACTTGTAGTGCTGCATAGGAATTCAAAAGGGTCTGTGGAATTAGAAGGGCAAGAGGACCCACAATTACAATAGGCGAAAAAAGAAAGTAACTATATAGCAAGGACAATATCTCTTTTCAAGTCGCTGTGAATATTGGATTGGTTGATCAGTTTTCAATTAAGATTCTATGCCTCACAAGCTTCCCTCATACCCCACCACCAATTTGCTTTATAAAGCCATCTTCAACACACCCTTTGGTTTGTGAGACATACACAGAGGGCAAAAGTGAGGAGAGAGAGCAAGCAAGAGCAGTTGTAGAAACTTCTAATCATCACCATCATCATCATCATCATCATCAAAGAAAATATAGGCACAATTAAGCAAGTTTTCAGCAAATTTCAGGTAACAACACAACAGATATTTATAGGTTTTTTTTTATATTAAAAAAACAAAAATCAGCTTTCACTCACCTCAAGATTAACTGATCAATTTAATTTGCTTATTTGGGTTTTTATAGACAAGAATCTATAAAATGATGTACCATCATCAACACCACCATCAAAACCAACACCAACACCAACACCAACACCAAGGAAAGAACATCCACTCTTCTTCTTCTGCTTCTTCGAGGATGTCTATTCCTCCGGAAAGGCATTTGTATCTACAGGGTGATCAAAATGGTCCTGGAGAGTCAGGACTTGTCCTCTCAACTGATGCCAAGCCTAGACTCAAATGGACGCCTGATCTCCACGAACGATTTATCGAAGCAGTTAACCAGCTAGGAGGAGCAGACAGTGAGTGTATATAATACTATTTGCATGAAATCAATTTACAAGGCATGCAATATAAACTGCCAGCTGATCATTATTCCAATGTTATGATATTTCCAATGCAGAGGCTACTCCTAAAACAGTAATGAAACTTATGGGGATTCCAGGCCTTACATTATACCACCTCAAGAGTCATCTTCAGGTACTTCCAACAAGTTTGTCAATTGGTCCCTATAAGCAATGGCTTTTAGTTCCTTTTATTCACTTTCTTTAAAAAGATGCAACAATGAAGTAATTCTTTCAATTCTTCATTTTCTTGATCAGCAAGCAAAAAAAGTGAAACTTCCTAATCCAATCATGTCTTATCCTCTGAAGTGTGAGATACAAGCAACTCCACCCTTTCATCTCACACTTTTGGGGTCTGGGGGTTAAGGGCTGGTTTCTCTTATTGTTTGACTACATATATGCTAACTTCTCACCCCCATTTTCTTTTTGGTCTAACAGAAGTACAGGCTTAGCAAGAATCTGCATGGACATGCTACAAGTGGGACCAGCAAAATTGGTAGGAAGACTAATCTGTTCCAGTCCTTTTAAGATACTTCCATTGTTTTACAGGAAATTTAGAATTTATTCAATGTTTGCACCATGCTATTGTATAGGTACAGTTCCAGTGGCAGCAGAGAGATTATCTGAAGCAAATGGAACCCACATGAGCAATATGAGTGCTGGACCCCAAGCAAATAAGTAAGAACACAAATAGCTAGTCATTTACTATGTTTGTCTCTTTTTGTTTATCATTTGAGCATTGGACCCCAATGAGACTTACAATAACAATGGTATTCTGAATTGCAGAGGGTTACATATAAGTGAAACACTACAAATGCAAATTGAAGTGCAGAGAAGGCTACATGAACAGCTTGAGGTATGGCACGCTCTTAAACTGCTGATAGACAAAAGACCATAATGAAATGGATTTCCATCTTCTTTTTTGTTTTTCTAAACTTTTGACAAACGATAGGATATTTGCAAAACACAAGTTTGATGATTTGTTGTGAACCGAACCAGGTTCAGCGACACTTACAACTTCGTATAGAGGCTCAAGGAAAATACCTACAGTCAGTGCTGGAGAAAGCCCAGGAGACACTAGGAAGACAGAACTTAGGTACAGTGGGACTCGAAGCTGCCAAAGTTCAACTCTCTGAACTGGTTTCCAAAGTATCCACCCAATGCTTGAACTCTGCCTTTACGGAGCTGAAAGAATTACAGGGATTGTGCCCCCAGCAAACACAAACAACCCAGCCCACCGATTGTTCAATGGAAAGCTGCCTGACGTCCTGCGAAGGATCTAAAAAGGACCAAGAGATACACAACAGTGCAATGGGGCTAAGAGCTAATTATAATGGCAGAGAGCTCCTGGATGAAAAAGAACCCATGCTACAGAAGACTGAGCTTAAGTGGTGTGAAGAACTAAAAGAGAATAACATGCTTCTTTCCTCCATAAGTAATGATGCTGCAAAAAGAATGTTTCCGGTGGAAAGAAGTTCAAGTGACTTATCCATGAGCATTGGATGTCAAGGAGAAAGATGGAACATTAACGGAAACTCTGAAGAAAGATTGAAAGGAAGAAGCACAGATGTCAGCTTTCTAGACCGTACAAACAACCGGGCGGATTCAGCTAAAGCAGAGACTGAGAAAGTTTCTCGAGGATGTAGATCAGTCCCTTACTTTGCAGCAAAACTAGACCTAAATACTCATGATGATAACGATGCTCCTTCAAGTTGCAAACAGTTTGACTTGAATGGTTTTAGCTGGAGCTAAGAGGGCTTACAGTGAGTGAAGGGATAAAAACACTGCAATTTCAAGCTTCATTCCCAAAGGATAGAAAGCATGACAGCATGCTGCTCTCTCCTTCTGAGAGTTGGCCAATGGCCAAGGAACAAATTGTTCAAGCTGAAAGGAATAAGTTGCAGGACAAAGATAGAATGCTCTAATTTGGAATTACATAGCAAGTAGCTCAGGAAGATGTAATATCTTATATATGATTTAAGAGTTCCAAGATTACAAGCAGAATGTCTTCTTGATCTCAAGTGCAGTAAGCTCTTATGTTCAACCACCAACTGACTGTATCAAGATGAGTTATGCAAATTCAACTAAAACCTTCTACATCAACACACAGTTTCTAGTTTTGTAATTCATTATTCATAAGGAAAAGAAGAAATAATTAACAAATAAAATAAAATAAAAGGAAGACAAAGTCTGACAAATAACATATAGATATAGAATAATTCCTGTACTTTTGACTTAAAAAATAATAAAAGTATTGTTTCTGTTGTGCATTGGTTTAAATAGTTTTAGCGTACGTTATGAAAAATTAGAGTACTTCAACCTAACTACTTTCAAACTTGGTCGATCGGGGTGTCCTTCACTAGATAAATGAATGTATGTGTGGATGCTTACCCCTACGTTTTGGTGTAGCTCACGTTCGAATTGACACACTAAACCTTTACTAGGTCCGTTGCTCGATGGGCAAGACTTGTCAATCCTATTGTAGCTCCAAATTACTTGCAGGTCAAGAAATCTTTTCCTTTCCTTCTTCCAATTCTAGTTAGTGACCATTTATTGATAGTTAGTGACCGTTTACCCCCTGAACTTGTATGTTATTTTAAATTTGTACCCTTAACTTTTTTTTCTTTGAAAAATTAAGTACAAGAACTAATTTTTTTTCGCCAATTCCCCTCCTGTTATCTAAATCTCAACATTTCATACAATTTGCCATTAAATATGAGGGCCAATTAGTCATTTATATTTTAAAATAATTAAATACTATAAAATAATATAATATGAATTTTAAAATGAAAAAAAAATCAATTTAAATAAACAAAGAGAGAGAGATAGGGAGAGAGGGAGAAGGGAGTTATATACCCATTCTTAGCAGTAGTGATATAGATAGACCCTATACCATTTAATTTCTATAAACAAACTCCAAAAAAAAAAATCAAAAATTGACAGTTGGCCCTATTGAATTTATTTTTGATGTAATAACCCAAACCAAAATATCTAAAAATTAGGATTTCTTTATTCCACCCAAAAGACGATTTTGCCCTCGCATATTTTAATGGGGAAAATTTGACTTTTTAATCAAGAAAGAATTTGGCAATTCCTCTTGTGCCGTTGCATAGAGCACGGCGAAACGAGTCCGTAGACATGGAGTAGACCCGAATCGGAGTTGTAACAAAGAAAATACGATTAAAATACCGCGAAGGGCAAAATGGTAATTTGGTCAGAAAGTCAGATTTTTATCCCTCTCCTTCTTCTCTCTCCTCATTTCTCTCTCCTCTCTCTCTCTCTCCTCTCTCTCTCTCTTCCCGTTTCGACCCAGCCCCGACCTCCGCTCGCTTTCATCGTCGCCACGGCCGCCACACTTGGAGCCGATCTCCGTCGTTGGTACCAAACGAACCACCACTCGACCTCCGTCATTTTCTGACCCATCGCCGCCGTTGTCGTGGCCGGAGCTCGCCGGAATCTGCCTTTTTGCCGGATTTTCAGTTTGAACTTTGAGCTCTTCGTTCTCCTTCAATTCTCCACCAAATCGATCGAGTAAGGCACCAGGGGTCCAGTTGACCCACATGAGGGACCTTCGAAGGGTCCAGCTAGCTCGGATCAACAGTGAGTGGACTTTTCTTTCTTAAACGGTTTTATGATTATATTTTCTATTTGATTTTGAATAAGTGTTATAACATGAATTTTATTGTGAAATATCTTTATTTTTATAAAATTTAGCCGAGCAAACAGATTTGAGGTTCTTGATACAGAAATAGTAATTTAGCTCAGATTTACCAGAATACAGTGGATTATCAGCATTTATCAGAGATAGTTATTTCAGAACCACCGTGTACCCATTATCTTTGGTGATTACCCACAGTCGGACCGATGTCTACGGACATCCAGTCTGATTTCAGTTACGTCAGTGCACTTGACTTTGCCTCATGAGTTTCGGGGACGCTCGGACCGTGAGTGCCAGGATTTGCGGCTCGGCAGACTTGGTGTCCCGAGACCTGCCAGGATTGCGGCTCGGCTGACTCTGTGTCCCCGAGACCTGCCAGGATTGCAGATCAGGCTGACTACGGTCCCCTGCATCCTGCCAGAGCGGCTCGAGTCGACTTGGTGTCATCGAGACCTGCCGACGGATCAGGCTGATCATAGTCCCCTGATTTTGCCAGTTTGCGGCTCGGGTAGCCTGCGTGACGCCCGAGACCTGCCAGGGGAATTGACGGATATGACAGGGGTACAATTAGGTGGTAGTTTCAAAGGATTTTAAGCTCTTTTATACAGTTACGACTTTCAGTTGTTTTATACCAGTTCTGTGATATTCATGCATTTCTATCTTTATATACTTGTTCAGTTATGCGAATATATTCATCAGTATATTTATTCATGTTTATTGAGTACTTTATATTGAAATATAGCTAAATTATCGACTTCTATCCCTAGTATTTCAAAACGGGGGTTATTATGTTCTAAATTGTTTTTAAGAACCTTATTTTTGTCCACTCACAATTTTAACCTTGTTTTTCGCCCCCAGGCCATAGAAGTACGAAGTAAACCACTCGGGCCATCTTCTCAGCTTTCGCCCCACCACCAAAGTGTAGGATTTCATTGTAAATTTCTTAAAATTATGTAAATGTGTAGAAATGCTCTGATATCTAGTTGAACATGAAAAACTGGACTTGAGATCTGTTGTTTGAGATAGTCTGGCAGTTGGTGCGATATTTGAGCTTGTTTGACAGGTGGAAGATTTTGGGATTGGTCAAATTACAGGGGAGACTCTGCCGAATTTTCGGCAGAAGTCTAAGGGAAATTTTAAAAGAAGTTGAAACGAGAAGGGTAAAAAGGTCATTTGTGCCCGACATTCGCCAGGTGTCAGACACGCGCAGGATTCGGCTCGGATTCCAAAGCGGAAATTGGGTCGGGTCCTATCATTTGATACCTCATTGAGTGTTTTGGTTTTTTTAATTTAAATAAGAGATTTTTGGGGTTGAGCTTGTTTTAAGAAATTGACGGCAGTTTTGTAATTTATAGGAAGTTCGAAGCCCGTTTGTTATGTAAATAAGATTTGGGTGTGTTTCTAAAGTACATTTCATGTATTTATTTATTTAAATTTGGGTCATTATATTGAGTATAATAGTGAATCTCCCTTTTGGGGGTTTTGGGGGGAGGGGGAGAGGGGGGGGAAGGGGGGAGAATGTGTTGGGGTAAAAAAATAGAAGTGGGGAGGGTGGTGGTCATGGGGAAGAAGAAAATCAGGGTGAGTGAAAGTGGGGAGGGATCTGTGAGAGGTGAGGGTGGTAGGCATGGGGAATGGGAGGAGAAGAAAAGCCCAGGGGGGCGTGCTGGGTTTGGGGGTTGAAAAAAATAGAAGTGAGAGGTGGGGCATTTGTCTGGGAGTGGAGGGTGGTGGTCATGGGGAATGGGAGAAGAAGAAAGACCCGGGGGCAGGCTGGGCTTGGGGGTGAAAAACACGAAAGGGGGTCTGTGGGGTGGGAGTGGGGGATGGTGGTCATGGGGGCATGGGGTTATGGGAGGAGAAGAAAAATGTATGGGGTTCTAGGTTTGTGGTAAAGCTATCAAATGGGCCGTGCTGGGCCGTCCCGTCCCATTTAAACTCGTGCTTTTAACGTTTTCGTGTTGGGCCGAGAAAGCCCATTTAATTTATCAGGCCTTGACGTGCCGACCCATTTAGTAAAATCATTGATCTTGGCTCAACCCAAAGTCCATGTCCACATTGAAATGGGTCGGGCTGGGCTTGAGCAGTGCCCGTACTCGTGCTATGCCATACTCGGGCCTAGAGGTGTCAAATGGGTCGTGTTGGGCTGTCCAATCCCATTTAAACTCATGCTTTTAATGTTTTCATGCCGGATCCAGTCAGACCATTTAATTTATCGAGCCGTGCCGTGCAGGCCCATTTAGTAAAATCATTGATCCCGGCCCAGCCCAAAGCCCATGTCCACATTGAAACGGCCGGGCCGGGGCTCGTGCCATATTCGAGCCCAAGAACCAACCCATTTAATTTGAATTTTTTTCACTTAATTTTTTTCCACTATATAATTCAAATTATAAACATTAACATATAATTAGAGGCAAGAAATGATGAACTATTTGAAAACATTAATCAATCAAACATCCAAAAAATATGAAAAGGCAGAGGATAAAAAATGTCCAACTCCACTTCAACTTTTCATCTTTAAACAACTTATTATTTTAGATAAATTAGGTATTATACATAATTAACTTTATTAATTAGTATTTGAGACATTGAGTATTTTTGTTTGGGTTTTAATATCTAGAAAAGAATTGTTATTTTGGATTAAGCCAAAGAGGAGGCCCAGATTCGTTGGCCCACTTTACATTAGTGACTAAAAAGACAATTATACCCTTTTTGTTTAAAAGCCTGACCCAAATTTGTTGGTTTCCTTTTTGTTGATCAGATCGATATCTCTCTCTTCCCCCGGCAGCAATGACGACTACGTGGCCATGATATGTGATCATCGATCCAAGATCAAGAGATCAATATGCAATGGAATTCTCAAGTTGCTTGACTCGCAGCTTATCAACCTGGTATGCAATTTTTCAGTTTGATTGAGTTTACTAATCAACTGACTTGTGAATTAGTGGGTTTTGCGGATTCTAAGGATGATCAATCGTCTTTGTGATTGATATGGATCCTTAAAACGTTTTGTTGGCATTGTTTGAATTGGATTTGTTGGTGGACGCATGATTTACAGGAAACATAGAAACAATTTTGGTTTTTGTAATTGTTATACTTTCCAAGGAAGAAGAGATGCATATTTTATCTGCAAAAATGGTTTTTATGATATGAGCGAAGTTGACATTTAGTCATGATAATTTCCTTGGTGGTCTAACTATGAATTGGTGATACGAGTTAGTTTGTATGTAGATTTTCTAGTTTTATCTTCTTCTGGAAACAAGTTATGTTCTAGTCAGATTGCTGCATCCTGTCTCATTTTGTTGTTTTGACAGTTGGCTTTCTTCTAGTACCCTTCTATGCTTTGTTTTCTGCTATTTGTCTGTGTTTTTTAAATTCGTATTGTATTGGTGTTGTCTTATTTGGTGATTTTGTTTAATGTTTTTGACGTTAGATGACTACTGCTATTGCCTCTGGAGTTGTAACTTGCATTCATTTCATAACTACATTTTTTCTTCAAGCATTTAGTTGTTGTTTGTAACTTGCATTCATTTCACATTCATGTATACTCATCTAAGTGTATCTTGTTCAGAATTTTCTATTTTCGTCAAAGGATGAGGATTCACAGTTGAAGGCTATAGACTTTGGCTTGTTAGATTTTGTCAAACTAGGTTGGTCATCAAAGGTATGTTATCATTCATCACTTTACACTTGATCCCTATAATTTGAGCCATTTTCCACTTTCTCCGTATACTGTTAGTTTTTACAATTTCAGCTTGTAGTTTGCTAATCTTAGTTCAAGGCTAACTAATAAACTCATACAATATGAGAAAATTTGCCACATTTGCGGTTTGAGAAGGCCTAGGATCCTATAATAGTTTCAGGAGCACCAAAGGAAATCAGTTATTACTTCTTGGATGCTGTAAGAAAATAACTGCTTGTTATTGATGTTGAATCCAAGGCTTTGAACATACCTGGTATAAAGTTATAAACCTTAAACCATTCCATGTTTGCAGTTTGACAAGTGGTCATCTTTTGACACAAATCCACTTTATGCTCTTCTTCATGAATCCATATATTGTTAGGTGATTTCTTTAATCCATATACTGTCAGGCTTTAAAAACTATCATGAACTGGCAGTATATAAGTTATCTTTATTGATCCAATTCGAGATGTAGACCTACATTGTTGTGTGCATGCATGCGTGGTAGAATGAGTAGCAGAAAAAAAAAGTTCATGAAGGCAACCCCATTTTTCTGGTATAAGAATATATCCAATAGAATTGGCATTTAGCCTTTTCAATTCTTTTCAGAACTTTAGGGTTTGCTGTATAAACACCCAACATAGATTTTCCCTTTGTTTCCCTTTAAGAGACTAAGGAACACGGGCTTTGACACTAGTCATACTATGCCCGCACCTGATACTGCTCCTAATTGCTCATTCCATGCCTTCTTTTTAGAATATACCAAGATGGTGTGCCTGCTTATTGTTCTCTAATTAGTGAAATAAAAACATAAATATACAGAGGATTTACTAACATTTGTGTATGTTTTTGAGTTTTGATATTGCTGGTCGATACCATCACTATCATATAATATTTTGTAATACCATTTTAGCTTTAGTTTAGTGAAATTTTACACAGGTTCTGAATTGTAGTTTTGCACAAACTACATTGTAGTTTCGGAAACTGCATTGCAGTTTTGGTAATTACAATTGGATTTTTGCTATTTCTTTGGCCTTCAACCTCACCAATTTGAAGAGTAGAGACTACCCAAATGAGGAATTGGGTGGGCAAGAGAAAAGTAGAACTACCCACGAGCAAGGGAACTCAAAATTGGACTTTTGGAAACTGCATTGCAGTTTTCATTTAATTACAATTGGATTTTTGCTCTTTCTTTGGCTTTCAACCTCGCCAATTTGAAGTTTTGCCAAACAGTTCATGCTATTAACTATATAATATACGAAGTAAAACCATTATGATAACAGGATTTCTGTTTAAAAAGTTAAAGATCATGGTTGCCCAAATTTAAGAACCTTTAGGTCATATCTTGGGCTAATTTTGTGAATCTTCTCTGCAACATAGTCTTTGTATTTTTCTTGGTTGGACTCTGTTAAACTAGTGAACTTTGCATATATTGGGCACCATTCAGACTATGATATGATGTGGGGTTGCTTAGTGGCTGTTAATGTGCTTGTTTCTATTTGATTACTTTTGGTTGTTGGTTTCCCAACTAATTTTTTGAATTATGATTTTTATGTGTGCATTAGTTACAAGTTGAAGTAAGATGGGCGGTGGAAGAGACAACAAAGATGAGTCTAATGACAAAGGGCTATTTTCACAATTTGCTAGATATGCTGCTAGACACTACCCACATGTGCCATTTTAATTGTGTATATGAGTTGGTAATTATAATTGATTGGCCCAGGTTGGTCCCTTCACACCCCAACTTTCTCATTGAATTACGGTTTGTACATAGTATATTGATGCTATTGAATTACTGTTTTTTAGCTGCAACTTCTTATTTTAAAGCTCACTCACTTACTATGCATTTGTCTTGATTTGGATATGGTTGATGTCATCACTGTCATATGATATTTCGCAATACCATTTAAGCTTTAGTTCAGTAAAATTTTATACAGGTTTTGCATTGTAGTTTCGCACAAACTACATTGCAATTTTGGTAATAACAATTGGATTTTTTCTCTTTCCTTGGCCTTCAGCCTCACCAATTTGAAGAGTATAGGCTACCCAGATTAGGAATTGGGTGGGCAAGAGGAGTAGAACTACCCAAGAGCAAGAGAACTCAAAATTGGACTTTTGGAAACTGCATTGCAGTTTTTATTTAATTACAATTGAATTTTTGCTCTTTCCTTGGCCTTCAACCTCACCAATTTGAAGAGTAGAGGCTACCCAGGTAAGGAATTGGGTGGGCAAGAGAAGAGTAGAACTACCTAAGAGTAAGGAAACTCAAAATTGGACTTTTGGAACATGGAAACTGCATTGCAGTTTTCATTTAATTACAATTGTTTTTGTAGCTGTTTTTATTTTTTTAACATAATTGATATCTACATTGTATTTTTGTTGCAGTTTCTGTTTTTATGTATGAATAAGTGTTGAAATGAATTTTATTTTTATTTTTTAAAATCATTGATTGTGTATATAAATATTGTATAACTGAATAAATATTACAAAATCAAGTTTGGTGTAGTGGTTTGTGAGTGAGCCTTCCTCCTTTGAGGGTCAAGGTTCGAGTCCATTCAATGACACAAAATATTTTTTTTAAAGGTGAGTAAAGGGCAACGGAGTTAATCCCCTGCAGCTGGTGGCGAAAGTCCAGCGGTGGTGGCCGGCGGCTGGAGGCCCTCGGTTGTGGCCGAGGGGCACAGTATGCTTGCCGTAGACGGAGTGGCATTGTGTGTAATTTTGATATTTTTTAATGATATTTTTGTAAAATTAGGTACTACATTAGGTCTTTGGCCTTATGCTAATAAGATGAAATTGTATTCTTATCTTCCAAATTAGTAAACTATATTGTGTTTTAAAACTAAAGCTCTATATTATTTTATATGTGAAGAAATGTCTTGCTTTGATTATAAGAGAAGCGTATATGTCATATGTATTAATTAGATATCAAGTCCAATGTTTAATTAATTTGTAGTTGATATGTTTAATTAATTAAGGACCCAAGTAATTTCCCTAAAATGAAAGACATTAAATATATATTTATGTTTATGATTGACAATAAAAATTAGTTCGTATATTTAATTTTCCAAAAAAAAAAATTGATAGTACAAATTAAAAATAGCATACAAGTTTAGAGAGTAAATTTACAATTAACCCTTTCCAGTAAATAACTTACAATGCATTACTTATTAGTTTCTTTCGGGTCTTCCCCAAGTTTGCCGCTTTCACTCAAACTATGTGACGTATGTCTTCTTGGCTTCATGGGTTTGCTGTTCAAAACGTGTGCCGGGTCGTTTTCTTTCGGGTTTGGGTTTCACTTACCCGACTGTGACTTTTTCGGAATTTGATCTCAGCCGTCCAGATTGATTAAAATTTCCGCGCCAAACAAGCGCAAGGGAGATCGACGGTGTGATCATGTGGCAGGCAACAACGAATAAGGCAAATTGCCGTGGATAATGGATGAGCAAATGGGCTTATGGTACTCATCCCATTTTCTTGGCTTGATTGTTGAGATTGAAAGTAAGGCCAAGTAATAATTAGTTTGGTTTGATTGCTTAAATTTGTTTATTGATGCATAGATTGGTAGGTAAATTGGTTGGGTTCAGAGGTCCATTACTGATGGAATTTTAATGCCCACAAGGTGTTTGAAAAATTGCCTGAGTGAGTGTAATACAGGAAAGTCATATCAATCTCATTACTTGGAAATCCCTTACGGTCCCGGTGGAGCTGGGATTCTGGAGCTTGAGGTCCGGGTGTGATTTCCCTTTTCGTGTGGGTGTTAATAATGTTTGCTTCAACTTCTGTAAGAGCCGCTTCTCGCTCTTCTCCGAGTGCCATCAAAAGGTACTCTTTTTTCTTTCACCCCAGTTTGTGGTATAGTTTGTTAATCATCTATTGGACTCTCATTGATCGTTCTTCCTAGAAGTTGTGTGATTGTAATAAGTGCCTTGCCATTATGTTTACTTTGCTCTTGTCATTGTTGATATCCTATTTTGAAATTTTAAACTTTTGATTGTCTTAAGTACAGCCTCATGAAATTCTTCACCTTTTTCTGCCTTACACTTGCTCCTACAATATACTTTGAATTTTCCCTTGCATTTCAAACACCACTGATGACAAATCACGTCTATCTTTTATACAGGGGCTCTTTTGTCTGGTTCAGTTGTCTAGCACAAAATATTTTCAATCTCTCTTTGCCAACCATAGCACGTTTTAGACAGTCTCTTTATTGCAATATGTGTATGCAAAGGCAAAGATACAGTGTATTGACGTCTTTCTTAGAAGTTCCATATGTATCCTCCTCATTCGATTCTTCATTGGTGCGGAGATCAAATATTTTTGACTGTCAAAGTGTTCTTAGAAACTGTCCGCCTGCTAGATGCATGAGTAGTACATCAATTGAGCTGAAGACAAAAAATGATGTTGTGAGGTTTTCATTTGGTAAGCCACTTGATAAAACTGGTTCCTCAACCAAAGGGAAGAAGATGGCCAAACGAGCTGAAGTGTCCAAGAAGGCCAAACTGAATGAACTGCGATTTTACCGTCTGAAGGCCAAGAAGAAGATGAATTCTCCAAATCCAGAAGTTAGAATTAGATACAAACTTGAAAAGGTTGGACCGCTTTGTTATTTATGCATAATTTGATGCCACTATTTCAGGATTTGTTTTACGTTTTGGTGCTCCTGATCCTGTTATCGCTGTTTAATTGAGCTTTCTGGTTTTGTGTCTATCCTCTTAGGGCAGCATTTGTAGCAGGTTTCGTGAAAGTTTTGTTTCTTACAAAAGAATTTGAATTTTTACAAATTTCCCCAAGTTTATGAAAAAACGTTTTCTCAGTAACCTTGATTCTGATAACCACAGTTTATGGTTACGGCTATTATCTCTTTTAGGTTTTCTATTTTTCTCTGTTCATAAATTTCTGCATTTCCTGGGACATGACCATCTCAAATGATGTAGGACAGAAGCAGTAGGCTGCTGTCAGATTGGTGTAGCAGACCAAAACCACTCTAGGGGAATTTCCAGCAATAAGAAAACTGAAAAAAGAGATAATAAGCAATAGGATCGAAGTTGGAACGTCGATAATTGAGTCCTAAGACCCAAGAGGAACTCTGAATCTGATTTTCTGCATAAAAGCTGTTAACAAAGCCTCTTGAAAGAGTATTTATACTAGAGCTACAGCAGCCAGACCATCCTAGACCTTGATTATTTAAATAGGTACTTAATCCTAGCCCTACAAGATACTAAAAATCTCACATGACTATTTACAAAAAATAGGAGCAGAACTCTATTCTACCAACTGAAATAAAACATAAAAATAAAACAAGACAAATAATAGATAAAGAAAACAACTAAAACCCAAACTAGTTAGATGGCCCACTTAGCCTTGGAAAGCCTCTTAGATGCTCCTGCATTAGTAAAACCTCTAGAAGAAAATATTCTTATTTTCTGCATATGTTTAGTTTCCCAAGTACGTATGTTTACTTTATCTCTGTCAACTTGTGTATTCTTTAGGCAAAACGAAAGGAAGCATGGTTGATTGAGAAGTTGATGAAATTTGAGGTTGCCAAAGCCCCTGCTGATATACATGATCCTGAAATTTTAACTGAAGAAGAAAAACATTATCTTAAGAGAACTGGTGAGAAAAAGAAGAATTATGTCCCAGTAGGAAGGCGGGGAGTATTTGGAGGTGTGGTTCTAAATATGCATTTGCATTGGAAGAAGCATGAGACAGTAAAGGTGATTTGCAAGCCTTGTAAGCCAGGACAGGTTCAGGAATATGCTCAAGAGCTTGCTAGACTGAGTAAAGGCATTGTGATTGACATAAAACCCAATAATACTGTAATTTTCTACCGGGGAAAGAACTATGTTCAGCCGAAAGTAATGTCACCTGCGGATACACTATCTAAAAATAAGGTAATTTTCAGCTATCCTTAAATTTTTCATTTTTTAGAATATGGTAGTCAATGCATGAAAGTAAAGGGGTTTAGTCTGGAATTTTCTGGTCTTGTCCTGAAAATGAAATGTATTTACATGTTTTAATTTATCTGTGTTTGGGTTATAATTTTTATTTTTTATTTTTGTCAATGCCTGAAAGATGTGATGTGGTTGTTCACTTATTTGCATTGCAAGGATGCATAGTGCAGTGATGGGTACTAGCTATTGTTGCATTATAAGCTAGCACCCCCCCGTTGTGAGATGGCTTCTTCAAGTTAAGTTTAAGTTGCATCAGTAAATTTAATGGACAAATAGAATAGGTAATCAAACAGTCGCAAAAACTCAAATTAAGTTTCAATGGATATAGTAGATATTAATATTATAACTACATATAACACTAGTTGAGTAAAGAAGAGTGAATGTCATAGCTACATGAATTATTGTGGTGGTTCCCTTTCGAAGAGAATTCTTTGTGGCATCATCTGATTAGAAGAAAATATGTCCTTCAGGAGACTGGTTGGGATGAGAAGGTATTGGTCAAGGTTGGGAGGCTTTTCTGGTTGTTGTCAGTTTATAGTCGGTAGGGGGCTCAAGATTTCCCCATCTCTTTCAGGCTATCTAGGGGTCCAAATTTTAGGGTGTCTGATTTCTCTGAGGGTCATGCAGGTCAAGTGAATTGGAATTTCGTATAATAAGAGGAAATTGAGGAGCTTGCAGCACTATTAACAGTTGTGGAGAATTATCAGCTATCAACACTAGGCCAGATAGGAGGAAGTGGAAACTGGATTGATCCAGGGTTTTCTCTTGTAAGACTTTATTATTATTATTATTATTATTATTATTATTATTTATAATAAATTTTAACTTTCGGTGTGATAGGCAATACCTTCCTGTTCTCTGGCCTGTTAAAATGGTTTGGATGTCCAGTGTACCTACTAAGGTTCTTGTTTTGGCTTGGATCATCACTCATGAAATACTTTTGATTTGGTAGAAAGAGTAAGATCTAAGGTTTGTCTATCTCCTCACTGGTGCATCTTGTGCAAAAAAAGAGGTGGAATCTGGAATTCCCTTATTCGTACATTGCTCACATGCTTTGAGGCTGTAGTGGCAGTTAGTCAGGGAAGCAGGGGTTAAGTGAGTTATTCCTCAATCACCTTCAAACATTCTTTGTGAAAAATGTATTTTGGTGGCGGAAGGAAGGCTAGAATTTTGTGGAATTGTGATTGTATTAGCTGTCTTTTGGGTAACTTCGTTGGAGAGAAATAAAAGAATTCTTGAGAAAAAGTCAGGTTCTGGGCATCCTTATGGGATTCTTTTTCTTCAGCCTTTAGGGATTTCTTGTTTTCTGTAGTTTCTTAAGCTTTTTAATTAAATATTGTTTCTCATGAAAAAAAGAAGAAGTTATTTCTAACATGAATGAATAAAGAAGTGGAAATGTGGCTCTTAAGAGATGTTTGAAGACAGGGAGGAAGGTTGGAAGTAATATGGGAGCTTTTTGGTAAAGGGGCCAACAAGAAGGTATTACTCTTTGATACAGCACATCTTGCCTCTTTTGTGGTGTTTGTTCAGAATGGAACAGGAGAATGTTTGAAGACAGGGAGGAAGGTTTGAAGTAACATGGCATATTATTAGACTTTTAGCTTCTCTTTGGGTGTACTCGTCCAAACATTACGAAGGCATCCCTTTAGTGCAGTTTTTGTTGATTGAGAAGGACTATTGTACTGAGTGGAAGTTGCTGTTTCTAAGTTTTAAAATGTAGATTAGGTGCTTAATCTTTCTACTCTTGCAGGTCAACTTTCAATTTAGCCTTTATATTTTTTCGTCAAAAAGAAAACAAAAATCTACTCTCTTTTGGAAGGTCAGCTTGTGTTTAATATAACGAAAGTAAATTGACAGTTCTAGGTTACCTATCGTGTTTGCTGCACTTTTTTTTTGGTCGAAGAAAAAATTGATGGTGTACTTGACATATGATGAACCATCACCCCCAGAAGGTTGTGATTTTGAAAGTGTGTAGATTTTTTAAAATATATTTTCTATTTTTATGAAGGCCAATTGAAAATTTGGTTTAAAAAGGCATTGATTCACACACGAATGAAAAATAAATGTTACAGTTGCCTTTCTGTTTGAAAAACTGCAGGCCCTGGAAAAATATAAGTATGAGCAGTCCCTTGAACATACAAGTCAGTTCATTGAAAAACTGGGGAAAGAACTGGAAGAGTATCACAAGCACCTTGCTCGGTTTAAGAAAGTAAATGAGAATGCAACACAAGTCTTTGATCAACACATGAATGATAAGGTATTTTTCTTCTGACCCTTATGCCACCAGATCATTGGTCAACGTTGGATTTGATGCTTGGTCTTTAGTTTTATTTTTTCATTTTATAAAAGAAAATACAATACAAAGCGACCTTGAAAGCCAAAGGTTTGCTGGCGAGAGCATTATACTTTTTACTGCTTCCGAAGCTTGGGTGTGAGCGAGCGAACCCTTATACATAACCATACTTCCACCATACAACACCCCTCAGGCTTTTTCCTACACCATAATCCCCACTAATCAGTGACCAAATACCTAGACAAGATCTCTTTGAAGCTTCTCAAGACGCTTAAGTCACAAAAATTGTGATCTTAAACAAAGACGTAAACATGTATGTAGCCTGGGTATTCAGAAGTTTCACTTTCTCTCCTTTTGACAGCTTGCCAGTTAACCCTTCTTCCAAACCCCAAGTCTCCTCTGCAGTCGCACAAAATTTGGCTAGGGACAGTGATTGGCAAAAGCTCCAAAATCTGAGTATCTGAAGGGCTATCAAAACGACACACAAAATCTGATATTGTGCCTTGCATGTGTTCTTTGGTCTCTCTCTCTCTCTCTCTCTCTCTCTCTCTCTCTCTCTCTCCACCAAATAAGTATAGTGTTGGAAGACTAAATTGATATGATTTGTAAGTTGCAATACCAATTCAATTATTTCGAACCGTATGTGAGCACATTACTTCTAAGTCCTAACCTATGCTTCAAGTCTTTAAGATGCAAAGTTTGGATGTCTTTGAATTCTCCTTCTCAATAGTTGATACTTTCAGGAAGTGGCCTAGTTTAATAATAAAAAAGTCTCAAATGAGCCAACTAGTAATGCTGTTCCTTTGGAGGTTTTGATATGAATGGAACTAGAGGGTCCAATCTTTGGATCTTATAGTATAAGGGATGAACAAGACTGCTAAAGAAATTCTATCATTCCTTATCAGATGGTCCTCCCCCTGGTACATTTTGCACAAGCTTCAGAATTTTTCTCTTATGCCATTTTAATTAAACTTGGTAATTTTTTAATTTATAAACAATTACAATTCTAATTAATTTTAATTCAAATATTCAAGCCATTTCTTTATTTAATTCAAATCCCACCAAGCATAGTAGTAACCCAAAGTAATTTCCTCTTTGGCACTGCACTCTTCACCAAATTTATAAAATTGAAATTTCATGCTCTTTGAATGGTTGGGGCTCTGCTGCAATGCAACATTCGTGCAGTTGTAAAGCCAAGTTTTGCATTAGAGGGGTCCCTACATAAAATTTTAAAAAATAATTTGAATTGGACCATTCAAGTACTAACCGGTTATTAAATTATTACCACACTAACTACTCAGTTTGTTCCACTTTATTATATCATTTTATATTGATTAGTATCGTAATATATACCATCATAATTTTCTTGAATGTCATATTTTAAAATTATTGAATACTAATCTTATCATCTACACTATTAAAGACTATAAAGTTAATAATTTATATTCTAACACAGAGAAGAAACACAAAAAAAAAGTTCATATATTCCAACATTAAGGTACCCAACTCAAACATAAAAAGAGAACGAGAAAAAAATGTTGAGATGTAGGAGTTTTTATTTCAAATATTAGATACCAACCTACAAGATTTAAGGGAGAGAAATAGAAGATAAATTAAGAAGTTTTATGCTTAATTTGTAGAAAAAAGGAACATAATGTTGTAAATGCATGAGTTGCTAGATGACCACCATACCTCTTAGCATTCTCCCTTTCTAATTCTATATAACTTATGCACTAAATATCATAGTTATGAGTTTATAATTTATGAGTTGTTAATGTCTTCATATCATTGTAAGCCTATAAATAAGAGGTGTTACCAGTATGAGAGATGCAAGTTGATTGACACAAGTTCTATTGTCTTTCTCTACTTTCCAATTCTCTCCATAATTTTTTCTTGGTTATATAACACATTATCAGCACGAGCCTCTAACCACTTGAGGTTTTGTTTTTCTGTCTTAGAAATAGAATAGTTTCCTCTTGCATATTGCAAGTATAGAACTCTTGTTACATAGGCTTTGACAAATGGAAAGAAGTGCATCAATAAAAGGAAGCTGAACAACATGATTCCAAATTAGAGGTGTCAAACGGGATGGGCCGGCCCAACACGGCAAGAGCCCAGCCTGTTTAAATGAGACACGGCACGACACGAGCACGAATATTAATGGGCCGTGCTCGGCATGGCACAAAAACTTGGGCCGAGCCGGAATAAAAAAATGAGGTCCAATGGACCGGGCCGAGCTTGGCCTGAGTCCGCTTCAAGTACAGCACGAGCCCAAGCCCGCTTCAAGCACGACCCACTTAACATTTTTTTCTTTCTCAAAGGTCAGAATGTAATAATTTGACATCTAATGTCATTGTTTATATGGTTTTTTTTTTAATAATCATAAACATATATATGATGTCTTTCATTTTAGGGAGATTACTTGGGTCCTTAATTAATTAAACATATCAACTACAAATTAATTAAACAACATTGGACTTGATATCTAATCAATACATATGACATATATGCTTCTATTATAATCAAAGCAAGATATTTCTTCACATATAAAATAATAAGTTGTTTAAAGATGAAAAGTTGAAGTGGACTTTGTGGAGTTGGACACTTTTGCCCTCCGCCCTTTCATATTGTTTGGATGTTTGATTGATTAATGTTTTCAAATAGTTCATCATTTATTGCCTCTAATTTTTTATAATTTGAATTATCTAGTGGAAAAAAAAAATTCAAGTGAAAAAAAATTAAATTAAATGGGTTGGTTCTTGGGCCCGAGTATCGCATGAGCATGGGCACGACACAAGCCCGGCCTGGCCTGTTTCAATGTGGACATGGACATTGGGCCGGGCCGGGATAAATGATTTTACTAAATGGGCCGGCACGGCACGGCCCAATAAATTAAATGAGTCGGCCCAACACGACACGAAAAACGTTAAAAAGCACGAGTTTAAATGGAATGGGCCGGCCCGGTACGGTTCGTTTGACATCTCTATTCCAAACATATAAGTTATTTTATTTTTATTTTCATTTACATATCTAGTGCATATGAAATTTGATATTTTACAAAGAAATTAGCATTTTATTATAGATATTTATCTTGTATATCTACTTACAAGATTTCAACTGTATTTTATTATTTGTCATAAATTCTAGATTTTCGTTAAGAGTAAAGATCAATATCAACATGATATTTCATGTCACCAATCTTTATCAGGTAAAGTGAGATACTCAATAATTTCAATTTTTATATAACTAATGAAGGACAAGAAGTTCCTCAATTCTTATTCAATCATGTAAGGGCTAGAAGATCCTTAGATTTCAATCCATATAATATAAATATTTGTGGACTTGAAGTTCCCCAATTCTTAAAAGGCAAACGAAGATCTGAAGCTCTTTGATTTATTTTTCATTGGAACCAGAAGTTTCAAAATTTTATTTTATTGTAATATTTTAATTTTTGTTCTATTTTATTTTTACTTAGTTCTTTTCTTTAGTTTCATTTTTATTTTATGCAAAGACCCGATCCCTAAATTATATAATTAAATAAAGACCAGAAGTATCTTAGTTCTCAATCCATATAATATCTATAAAAGGACTTGGAGTTCTGCAATTCTCATAAAGCAAAACAAGACTTGGAGTTCTTTGATTTTTCTCTAACTTGGAACCAGAAGTTCCAACAATTTATTTTATTCCAGTATTTTAATTATTATTTTATTTTTGTTGTTATATTAAGCTATTTGTTTTCATTTCAATAATTTATATTTAAGGACCTGAAATTCCTCATATCAACTAAAGTTCAAATATCTTAGAATCTAAAGTTCTTATTATGTCTAATCCAAACTATAAGTTTCGGCCACATCATGTACATTAAAATAGGTAAATTCTAGAACTTGAAGTTCTAATTGTGTCAACCTCCAAATCGATATTTCAACAAGTGCATATATATTATGATTTTGGGCTGAAAAATATACATCATGTTAAGAACCTGAAGTTCCAACATTATTTAGATTTCATGTCTTCTATATCGGTTTATTTTATTACCTTGAACAACATCATATTACTACAAATTTGGACCTGCAGTTCAAAACCAGGTATTCTTTTTAATTTGATATAGTCACCTGAACCTGAAGTTTCACATATACGTTAATATATATCCAAAGTTCATAATTGTCTATTGAGATTAATATTAATATGAACCTATAGTGCATATCATGTCAAGAACCTACAGTTCTAGCATAACATATATAAAATGTTAATTAAACCTAAAGTTCATAATCAAACGTTTTTTCTTTTTTCTTTATCATGTTTTCCACAATGAAATCAAAAGATTGGAACTTTCAAGTTCATTGGTTCTTAGTTTTTATTATTCTTATATTTGATTAGAAAATGTAGTTCTATATCACACAATCTAATTGGAACATGAAGTTCTTCAATTATCATATCTATGCTATTGCTATCAAATTGAGCTTGAAAGACCTTTGATTCATCATTACATATTTTTCTTAAAATCAATACTTTGATGTGATCTTTTTGAATTTCAAGATCAAATTCAGTCTATAGCCAGAAATTCGGCTCCTGTAGGGGAGCCTCACTCTCTTACAAAGTAAATTCTTCATAATAGGATGCTTTTATAGTAACCTACTTATTTATATGACTCGCTAGAATCCGAAGTTCTATACTTTAAAACTTGTGGTTCGAAACTTTTTAAATTTTCAGTTTATAATAAAAATTTACAAATATCTTCATATTAGAACATGTAATTCTATAAATTAAATTTGTCTTAGAACCGTTCGATATATTCAACTTATCTTATAACCTTCTATTTTATGTTTTATATTTTATCATATTTTTAGAACTCGGTGTGATTATTATTGTAAGTTTTTTTTTTAATTAGTATTACTTTATTATCTTTGTAAATTATTTATTTATATCTTATTTGGACTAGAAGTTTCATGTTAAGCAATTAGTTGAAATTAGAAGTTTCATTATACATATTTGAAATACAAAATTTAATTTGAGATTATAAAAAACTGAACTATTTGCAATGACATACTTAATTCAAAACCTGAAGTTTTAATAAACTTGGGGAAAAAAAAAATTTAAAATTAAAAGTCTTTATTATGCATCCACAAATTTCATATGATTGAATCTATTATTTCTTGAAGAAATATAAACATACATAATTTACTAAAGCGAATGTAAGCTTGATATCATTTTCGGAAACAAATGTCACTTACACATTATCCCGGAAGTAAAATATTTTTGAAGTTAAATAGTATAAAGGGAGGGTCTTGTATGACAAAGCCTCTAAGAATTATGATATTTATTGTTAGTGAAACAACACAAACAACTATTTGAGTTGAAAATTATTTTTGAGTTTAATTACCACTCATTTTGGTAAATATCATATTAGGTTCTGCAAACCTGACCAAAAGCTATTAACATTTCAAATTATATTCTTACAATGTTTGATATTTCTTAGTCCAAAAGAAATTGACATAGCTTTATACATACACACAATGGAGTTAATGTTAAAATTATGAATAAACATGACTGATACTTATGGCCTCGTGCCACAAACATGTTAATCATAATTTGCTTCGTATGAACTCATTTTCTGATAAGAACAAGATGTTCTTTGATCTGTAATAATTTATGACGTGAAAATTTTATTTTTTTGATTGAATAGTTTTGAAGACCATGGTATTTATGTTACACTATATATGGAGCGAATCTGAAGATTTTGTTTACGTTATCATCTTTATATTATTTATTTTTGGTCCTTGAAGGACAACATTACCACTCCAATCAAATAGCATTATTTTGGTGAGCCCAATTTCCCATCGTTAGGGGAGAAAAGGTTGTTCCTGAAGAACGACGTGAATTGCTATGAAATGCATTCTAATGTTTCATCAAAATTTTGTACCACCTAATGTAAAAGTAAGGTATAAAAGAAATTGCAATCTTAGATTGCAAGTCAAATGCAAGAAGCATTTAAAAACACAGCTAAAGTGACAAATCACACCAAAATATTGATGTCCTAATTAGGCAATCTAAAGTGGTGGCAAATGATTTATCTAGTTGTGTGCCTAAGTAGTCCACAATTGGCTCCGTTGAAGTTTAGATTATATTAAAAAATCTAAGCAACCCAAATAATATAATTCTGTATGAAATATCCACATTTCCTATATATTTAATCTCGGACGAGATACAGTCTTATAAGAAGATATAAGTCCATTTGAAAACAATGAAAGCACTTGAAGAAGCACGGGTACCTAGTGACTATGAAAATGTCTATATCTTATGTATGCATAAAGAGAAATGTGGGTTTTTATAAATTGATGATCATCAATGATACTGTTTATATATAGTACACACCAAAGTTATCAAGGGTTATGATGATATTGATCCGCGTTTTATTATGATTGTCGACAATGTAAAGAAAGATTGGCCAAACTGGAAGAGGTAGTCCAGTAAAATTGAATATTTTTGGAACAACGTGGAAGAACAGACCTAGAGTTCGAACACCAAAAGATATGAAATTGTACAAGTTACAAATCGGTGTTTGTGATGAAGTGAAATAAAATCACTTGATATGGCAAATTGTATCCATGTAAAGACATGGAATATTTATGATATTCTCCTAGTATATTATATAGATGCAACCATGGTTCTTCTTACGAAGCATGTCACTGCATATTTATGCAGGCTTGCAAGTTGCATTTATATGAAAATATAAAAAGATTATGAAGTTAAGCATATTACCATAAGCGATCTTTTGAAGAATACATAGGAATAAATTATGAGAGATGTAAAATGTAATACATTATATAAATCATTGAAAGAAAATCTCTAAGAAGTTAAGGAGCCTGAAGCTCAATGCCTATACTTAATTTTCATGAAATAAAAATGATCTGATTGCCTTAAGTGAGTGTATTGATTGAGTTATGAATTCGAATTCAAGTTCAATATCGTTGCAACTTATTTAAATTTTTTAAGAACTTGTCAGAATCTTTAGGTCTCTTGAAGAGCCTATAACATGCTAGCATAGTATACAAAAATTTATATGAATAGCTTATTACATTATGCAATTTTATATTCTTGTCCTCGTAACGGTAACGTATGAGTTTGCTTATATTATTATTTTGATGATATTATAGAATATGATGTTATTTTAAGAATTGTTAATGTGAAAGAATTTTTGAAAATAGTCTAGATATTTTTGGTATTACTTTAACCTCAAATGGGATTCAAAGGCATGAGACACATACATCCTCCAATGATGATATTGAAGAAATTTTTATACAAAGCATTACCAAAGCTCTTTCTGCAAGAGGAAAATGAGATATTAATATCATTTGTGTTGTATCTACAAATAATTCAAGTTTGTTGTCATCAGGGGAAGGATTCAACAATTTTCTACATATAGGACATATGCGCGCTATACTCTTTTCTCTTCAACTAGGTTTTTGTCCCACCGGGATTTTCCTATCAAGGTTTTAAAGAGGCTGCATAAGGGCATCCAACACCATATCAATGATCCAGAAGAATGTTGCACTCTTTTTCCCTTTGCTTAGGTTTTGTCCTATTAGGTTTTCCGAGCAAGGTTTTTAATGAGGCAACTATGTCGGACATCCAAGAGGGAGTGTTGTAAATGCATGAGTTGGTGGATGACCACCATACCTCTTAGCATTCACCCTTTTTAATTCTAATTCTATATAACCTATGCACTAAATATTATAGTTATGAGCTTGTAATTTATGAGTTGTTAATGTCTTCATATAATTGTAAGCCTATAAATAATTGATCTTATCAGGATGAGAGATGCAAGTTGATTGACACAAATTCTATTGCCTTTCTCTACAATTTTCCCTTAGTTATATAACACATAATATATTATCTATTTTACAGTAAAAATTGTCACACCCCAAATTCAAGAACAATATTATACTGAAATATTGCATGCGAATCTGCGACGCGAGTTGAGGCAATAAATTTTCCCATTTTAAAATTAAATAAACATCATATGGATTTATTGATGCAAATTTTAATTCATAAATATAAGCTTGTTTTACACGTATGCTTAACGTCATCTGAGTAAAAAAAAAAGTTCAATTGCTTTCAAAAAATGTGGAAACAAACTATTTAATCAACCTTTAAATAAATATCTTCCCATCCCCATGAATGTACTCGTTACCTGAAACAACAAATTTGTATAATATCATGAGTCAAAGTGACCCAGTAACATAATGATTAAAACCAAGGCAATTATCGTAATATCATATGTTTGGGTCTAAATATGGGTTCAAGTTATTGATTGCCTGTGTGATTATTGTAATCGAGCCTTTTGATTTTTATCAATGATATTTCTAATGTTTGACAAAAAATATATATATGTTAGGCGTCAAATTTTCACAATAAAAATAAATGATGAATTGTCGTGCCAAAAAAAAAAAAGGAGCACGCTAGAAAAAAAGAAGAAGAAAAAAACGGAGCATTGAAGTTGATTTGCAATCAAGGAAAATGGATTGCAAAGAAATAAATAATCTCAAGGGTTTTCCTATAAATGTTAGTTTTTATAAATTATTTCAAATATAGTCAAAACTCACTTGAACATACCCAAATGCCTTTAAAATTAAAAATAAAAGGGTTAAATACTTTTTTGGTTATTGGATTTTACATGAAAATTCAATTTGGTCACTAAGTAAAAAATTTAGTGAAATCGGTCACCGTGTTCTCCAAAGTTTACAATATATAGACATTTTGTTATCTTTAGTTAAGTGCGGTTTTTATTTTTATTTTTGCAGGTTACACCTTCAGTCTTCTTCCTCTAACTCAACAAGTTAGGGTATACTGTGATAAGTGCTTTATTTCTTATATTTTTATTCCCTTTATATTTGGTTTTTGTAGGGAAAGTTGATTAAAAAGAGCCTTATCACTACAACAAAAATTGGAATAGACGACGGGAATCCACCGCCGTCTAGAAGATTTTTAAACCGTCGTGAAATCGACCGCCATCTTTTGATACATAAAACAACGATGGCAAAAAATGCCATCGTTAAGACATACAACGTCATACCAAAATAAAAACCAACGTCTAATTACTATGCAAACATCGAAAAAGGAAAACTTTGACAACCTTAGACGATGGTTTTAGGAAAATACGGACGTCTAACGCGTGTTACATGTCAAGAACTACATACATGCCAACGTAAAAAAAGTTACCCACGTCTCTATTTGAAAAAATATCGTCATGTAAAACGTCAAAACCGTCGTGGTTAATATATACTACGTTTACAAAATAAAAAAACTAACGTCTAAAATCTATAACAAAAAAGTAAATAATAATTAAAAAAACCGACAATCTTAGACGGCTGAATAATTTAACATGGCATAAAAAATAAAAAAAACTGACGTCTAACATATTCCATGTCGCCACCTTGGAAAACATCATCTTGTTAAAGGTATTCCACGACTGTTTCTTACGAGAACCAACGTTTAAATGATGAAAAAAAGTCACTTGGACAACGTTAGACGATGCTTGTTTTAAAACACTAACGTCTGAATAATTTAACATGGCACAATTTTATTACACCTCGACGTAACAAACCCTAACCACTACCCAAGTGTTTACCCACAATCGTTAAAAATGATGTTGACGGCGTAAATAGGAAATAAAACGCCGTTGATTAGAGTTTGAACAACGGTTAATGTAAATTAAAGGTTGTAGTTAATCTTTTTACAACCTCCCTAGAATACAATTTTTCGACATTGTTATTTCACTCACCACGTTGGTTTTTGTATAGGACTGGACGTGGTTTCCCTTTTAAAAGTCGCTTTTATAACCCTCATTGATGTGTGTATTCTCTGAGACGTCAAATATTTTAGCCTAACCGACATGCAGAAGAGCTATCACAACAGTTAATGGAACTGAGTTGCCTTTATTGCCCTCTTTAGACGACGGTAATTATTTATCGGTGGAAGTAGTGTTTTTCAAAAATTTGTCAGTTGGAGAACTGTTTCGTCGTGTTATTCTTAAATCTATGATGTGCATTATTTTCATGATCGTCGTTGTTAATATCTATTAGCCACGTGTAATTTAATTTTAATTAACCGACGTGTTTTCTTTTTCAAATGGTAGTTTTTATTTCTTTACGGTCTTTTGCATAGTCATTCAACGTCGTTTGTAAACAAATGACGTTGGTTATGTTTTAAACGTCTGTTTTTGAGATTTGTTAACTAGACCGTCATATTTTATACCTTTAACCCAGTATTTTAATTTTGAATTTGTCGTGCCCAAAGCCTGCATAATGAAAATTTGATGAGAATAATGTCAAACATTGAAATTTATTGCAAAATTAATGTCATACAGAGCTATTAATTAATGTCATACAATTAACTGCACAACTAATGTCATACATTACAACAATCAATCAATCCATATATTTTCACACCCATCTCTAATATTTTCACTCCCAAACTCACCAACTAGGTCATCAAATATGTCAACATTTGGTATCCTTCTAGTAAATGGCTCACACTCAATTCTAATATCACCTAGCACATCATCACCAATAACATCATTATATTCTCTATGAGGCATTAATAACACTACCGACCAACCATGATGCATTGGGTCGTTAACAAAAAATACTTGTTTGACTTGAGAAGCCATAACAAATTGGTTATTCCTATGTCCAATTTTACTCGTATCTACAAGGGTAAATCCAAGTTCGTTGACTACAAGGTCTGAAGTGTTATCTATCCAATCACACCTAAAGACTGGGATTCTAAAATTTTGGTAGTCATGGTCCCAAATTTCTTGAATGACACCATAAGAACCCATATTGGAGACAATAGGGTTTTTATCCTTGGCACTAGCAACTTGCATAGTATTTGCAAGTAAATAAACTTCACTATTTTGGAAAGTTCGCACATCATCTTGTGCCTTGATGTTAAATTTAACACCATTAATAAGACAGCTCCTATATGATGGCACTGCCATGCTTGGACTAGCTGCTAGCCACCTCAAATTTTCTGGTACTCCATTATTGTCTTCCCCATTAAGTTCACTTTGAACCTCCACATTAATCATATATCTTAATTCAATCTAACATAGAAAGAAGAAAATTAAAAGTTCAATATGCTATTCAATAACATATAACTTAAAGCGTAGCTATTAAATGAAAGTGCTATTGTGCTTATCGTGCAGCCACTTTGTTCTCTTTCTAAATTTTGGATAAGTGGTCTTGATGTGGATCATATTTTCTCTACATTGATACGAAAAAAATAAAGCATTACGGTCCCTTGTATATAAGATAAACATAAGGAATAATTTTAAATGGCTACTTAAAGAACAAAACTCATATTAGGTATAAGGTAGGACTCCCTCCGTATTCTCCAAGACATATAGATGTGTATGGTTCAACAGGTCCCGATCAACTAAGCTCACTGTGCAACCTGATAATGGCTTTGAAACTCCCATCTTCTGGCTTGATGGCACTCCAACTGTACTAACATCAAATAAATGCTATGTGCAAAACTCTACAACTTCTTCAGTTATATACCGCTCAGCAATGTAACCTTCAGGACGAGTACGGTTGTAAACATACCCCTTTAGCACTTTCATATATCTTTCAAACGGATACATCCATCTAAAACAAACTGGCCCACATAGACGAATTTCTCTGACAAGATGTATTATTAGATGAACCATGATATCAAAGAATGAAGGGGGAAAGTATTTCTCGAGCAACGTCTTCCAACTTATCTAGCTTGGAAACATCTATTGTCTTTGCACATATAGCATTGAAGAAGAAGCACAATCGAGCTATTGCATACCTTGCAGGCTTCTCCAAAATAGAATGAATTGCCGCAGGGGGCAATTGTTGCATCAAGATATGACAATCATGACAATCATGAGATTTAAGGCCAAGAAGTCTTGAATCTTTTAAAGATACAAGATTTTTTATATTTGAAGAATAACCTTTAGGGACCTTCATACCATAGAAAAGAATTGCAAACCGCTCTCTTCTCTACTCTTGACAAATTCTAAGGCCCTGGAGGCAAGCGAGTACATCTTTCTCCATACTCAGGTTGCAAATCAATTTTGACCCCAATGTTCAATAAATCTAACCGAGTAGCAATCTCATCTTTATTTTTTCCAGGATCTCCAGCAATGTACCAATGATACTATCGCAAACATTCTTCTCAATGTGCATAACATCTAGGACATGCCTCACAGGAAGGTATTTCCAATACTTGATATCAAAGAATTTTGATTTCTTCTTCCAACAAACTCTGTCACCATCATTCTCACCAACATTTTCCCCATTTTTCGAGCCCCATTTGTAATTAATACATTCAACAATCAGCAACAATTCTTCTCTGGTTAATGGCTCGAGAGGAGTGCCATATTCAAGTTTCCCACTAAAAGATGCACACTGCCTCCGATATGGATGATATGTTGGTAACCATTTTCTAGCCTGATGTAACAAAATTTGTGGCCATTTTTCAACCTGTGACTAGGTGTATCATCGCTGCATATTGGACAAGCTTAATATCCTTTAACGACACAACCAGATAAGTTCTTATAGGCAGAAAAATCATTGATTGTCCACAGTAATACTCCTCTGAGTATAAAGTATTCTCCTATGTGTGCATCATACACTCTTCTAATTCCATCCCACAAATATTTTAAATCATCAATTAAAGGCTCTAAGTAGACGTCTATATCATTTCCGGGTTGTTTAGGACTGGAAGTCAATAAGGTCAACATCATGAACTTTCGTTTCATGCATAGCCATGGTGGGAGATTATGTGTAACTAACATAACTGGCCAACAACTGTATTTGCTACTTAAAGAACTGTGGGGATTGAATCCATCATATGAGTAAGCCAATCTCAAGTTTCTCAGCTTTGTACCAAACTCGGGCCATTTATCATCAACAAGTTTCCAAGACGAGGAATCTGCAGGATGAGACACATGACCGTCAATTGATTTTCTATCAGCATGCCAAGTCAAACTCTTAGTTATCTTATGTGATTGAAACATCCTTATAAACCTAGGTATTGGTGGAAAATACCACACCACCTTTGCTAGCACACCCACTTTCAAGATTGAATATTTGCCTTCCTTCCACCTTGACATACCACAAGTAGGATAATTAGTTGAATCTTCATAATCCTTCCTATAAAAGATGCAATCATTGGGGCTTGCGTGGATTTGCTCATAACTCATACCTAAAGAAAGAGAGTTTTTTTTGCCTTGTACATAGAGGAAGGTATTTTATTTCCTTGTGGAAGCAAATCTCCTTGAACTATCAATAATTCTGTAAAACATACATCACTCATCCCATGTTTTGCTTTCAAATTATATAACTTCACTAAAGTCGACAACTTTGTGTACTTACTGCAACCAGGGTACAAGAGAGTCACCGCTCCTCCTTTCACATCCACTGGTCGTCACCATCACAATCGATCTTCTTGTCGTCGGCACCTTTGTCTCGTTCCTCTTGTTGTTGGCACCTCTATTTGGTGGTAAGTTCACCTGTGTAGAATGAAATTGGGGCATTGGGGTTTCAGTTCTTCATGATTTCTCTCTCTTAATTTCTCTTTTTATGGATTTCTCCATTTGGATTTCTCATCTCATCTCATCTCATGCATGTTGTAGCTTTTCCTTTGATCATTTGCTAGCTAGGTAAGCTGGCTGAATATAATGTTTTTAACTATATTGAAAGAATACAACATTGAAGTGGTGAGTATGTGATTACAGACTCAAATTCCGGATCTATACTTACTAGGAAAACTAGACTTAGCATTTGTCTAGGAATAGAAAGGGGTTCGGAGTAAGTTACCCCAACAATTTGATCATTCTTCTCCTTTTAATTTCTCAATTATCCTTATCAACTTATCTATATCTACACCGCAGCTTTTTAAGATGAACACTGCATCTCTATCTATGCATTTTTAAAATTTTCATTTATTTGCTTGGTAGGATCCATGGCTATGAATTAAAAAATATATTGGGTGGTTTGTCATATTAGAATCGTTCACTTCTTTTTTATATTCCATTGCTTGTTGATTACCCTATGAGATTTTGTGTGCATAACCTTGCATATATATATATATATATATTTTTTTTTTTCTAATTCCACCAAATATTAGAATCCTTCATCTCTAATGTGAAAACTATATTACTTTTCACCGACATGGCAATGGTTACTAAGAAGAAGAAGAAAATGGACCCTGCAACATTTTCGGAGGGTTAGTGCCGCTGGACCGATAGGTGTTGAAGTGCATGCATCGTTTCCCAATGTTGAAGGGTCGTTGGTAGCCTTCTTTTCTTTTGAAATTCTAACCACCTTGGGTATCGTTGGTTGGAGTGTACTGGTTGGGCTTGGGGTAAGCTTTTCCCGAAGAGAATGGTATAAGGGGTCGGGAGGTGCTGAAGCATGTGACGGGTCGCCAAAGGTGGTCGGTGACTGGCCCACAGAGTTATGTTTTGAGTTGAAGTATTCGACCAGTTCCCATTTTCCAACACGATTTGGCTCATCTCCAGCAATGTGTACTTTACAAACTTTCCACTCAATCCCGAGAAACCATCGAACCTTTGATCCATATCAGCACACAACTCAAATCACTTAAAAAGAATGAAGTTCAAATTTCGCTAGAGAAATATAATGCTTTTAACAAAGCATTACATGAAATTATAAGATGTAGCCAGATTCCTATCCATCACTGAACGATGCGAGGCATCTTTGATATCTCTACTTCCAATTCTTTTCAGAGAAAAAGAGAGAAAGTTTCCCAGTTTCTCTAAAGAAGAATGAAGGCTCTGAAAGCAGCTAGCTGTCCGACTCAATCACGAATGAGTTGAAGAATGTGAAAACACATATGGCAGAATATCCAAAATTTCCTATCACTTTCGATAGAGATTTGTGGAATATCTAAAAATTTGTGATTGAGGACAAGCCTAACTCCTTCATATATAATATGAAAACTATATTGTTTTTCCCCGACATAGCAGTGGTACGAAGAAGAAGAAGAAAATGGACCTTTTAACATTTTCGAAAGGTTAGTGCCGTCGGACCGATAGGTGTTAAAGTGCCTGCTTCGTTTCTCAATGTTGAAGAGTCGTTGGTAGCCTTCCTTTTTTTTGAAATTCTAACCACCATGGATTTCGTTGGTTTGAGTGTAATAGTTGGGCCTGGGATAAGCTTTTACCCAAAGAAAATGGTATAAGAGGTCGGGAGGTGCCGAAGCTTGTGATGGGTTGCCAAAGATGATCTGTGACTGGCCCACAGAGCTACGTTTGGAGTTACAGTATTCAACCAGTTCCCATTTTCCAAAGGCTTATCTCTAGCAACGTGTTCTTTACTCACTTTTCACTCAATTCCAAGAAATCATCGAATCTCTGATCCATATCAGCACACAACACAAATCACTTCAAAAGAATGAAGTTCAAATTTGGCTAAAGAAATGTAATGCTTTTAACAAAGCATTACGTGAAATAATAAGACAGAGTCAGATTCCTATCTTCCACTTGAACGATGCGAGGCATCTTCGATGTCTCCACTTCCTATTCTTCCTGGACAAGAAAAGAGAGAGTCCCTCAGTTTCTCTAAACTCCAAAAGTAGCGAGCCATCTGACTCAATCTCAAACGAGTTGAAGAATGTGAAAACATATATGGCAAAGTATCCATATTTTCCTATCACTTTCGAAAGAGATTTGTGTAATATCCGAAAATTTATGATTGAGGACAAGCCTAACTCCTTCATCTCTAATGTGAAAAACTATATTGTTTTTCACCAAAATAGCAGTGGTTACGAAGAAGAAGAAAATGTACCCTTCAACATTTTCGGAGGGTTAGTGTCGTCGGATTGATAGGTGTTGAAGTCCTGCTTCGTTTTCCAATGTTGTAGGGTCGCTGGTAGCCTTCCTTTTTTTGAAATTCTAACTACCCTAGGTATTGTTGGTAGGAGTGTAATGGTTGGGGGAAGAAAAGGGTATAAAGGGTTGAGAGGTGCCAAAGCCTGTGACTAGTTGCCGAAGGTGGTCTGTGACTGGCTCACAGAGCTACGTTTGGAGTTGAAGTATTCGACCAGTTCTCATTTTCCAAAAAGATATGGCTTATCTCTAGCAACTTATTATTTACCCACTTTCTACTCAATTCCGAGAAACCATCGAACCTCTAATCCATATCAGCATAGAACACAAATCACTCCAAAATAATGAAGTTCAAATTTGACTAGAGAAATATAATGCTTTTAACAAAGCATTACATGAAATTATAAGACACAGTCAGATTCCTATCCTCCACTCAATATCTCTACTTCCTATTCTTCCTGGAGAAAAAGAGAGAAAGTCCCCCAGTTTCTCTAAAGAAGAATGAAGGCTTCAAAAGCAGCGAGCCATCCGACTCAATCGCAAATGAGTTGAAGAACGTGAAAACATATATGGTAGAGTATTCATATTTTCCTATCACTTTCTATAGAGATCTATGGAATATCCGAAAAGTTGCGATTGAGGACAAGCCTAACTCCTTCATCTTTAATGTGAAAACTATATTGAGTGTCACCGGTTCGATAGGTGTTGAAATGCCTACTTCGTTTCCCAATGTTGAAGGGTCGCTGGTACCCATCATTTATTTTGAAATTCTAACCACCCCCGGTATCGTTGGTGGGAATGTAATGGTTAGGCCTGGGATAAGCTTTTACACAAACAGAAGGGTATAAAGGTCGGGAGGTGCCGAAGACTGTGACGGGTTACCAAAGGTGATCTGTGACTGGCCCACAGAGCTACGTTTGGAATTGAAGTATTCGACCGGTTTCCATTTTCCAAAACAATCTGGCTTATCTCCAGCAACGTGTTCTTTACCCATTTTCCACTCAATTTTGAGAAACCATTGAACCTCTAAAGAAGAATGAAGTCTATGAAAGCAGCGAGCAGTCCGACTCAATCACAAATGAGTTAAAGAATGTGAAAACATATATGGCAGAGTATCCAGATTTTCATATCACTTTCGATAAAGATCTGTGGAATATTTGAAAAGTTGTGATTGAGGACAAGCCTAACTCCTTCATCTCTAATGTGAAAACTATATTATTTTTCACTACATAGCAGTGGTTACGAAGAAGAAGAAGAAAATGTACCCTTCAACATTTTTGGAGGGTTAGTGCCGCCGGACAGATAGGTGTTTAAGTTCCTGCTTCGTTTCCCAATTTTGAAGCATCATTGGAAGCCATCCTTTCTTTTGAAATTCTAACCACCCTGGATATCTTTGGTTGGAGTGTAATAGTTGGGCATGAGATAAGCTTTTACCCGAATAGAAGGGTATAAGGGGTCGGGAGGTGCCGAAGGTGGTCTGTGACTGGCCCACAAAGCTACATTTGGAGTTGAAATATTCGACCAGTTCCCATTTTTCAAAACGATCTGGCTTATCTCCAGCAACTTGTTTTTTACCCACTTTTCACTCAATTTTGAGAAACTATCGAACCTCTGATCCCTATCAGCACACAACACATATCACTCCAAATGAATGAAATTCATATTTGGCATGAGAAATATAATGTTTTTAACAGAGCATTACACGAAATTATAAGACAGTCAAATTCCTATCCTCCATTTGAACGATGCGAGGCATTTTCGATATCTCTACTTCCTATTCTTCTCGGAGAAGAAGAGAGAGAGTCCCCCAGTTTCTCTAAAGAAGAATGAAGGCTCCGAAAACAGCGAGTCGTCCTACTCAATCGCAAATGAGTTGAAGAAGGTGAAAGCATATATGGCAAAGTATCCAGATTTTCCTATCACTTTCGATAGAGATCTGTGGAATATCCGAAAAGTTATGATTGAGGACAAGCCTAACTTCTTCATCTCCAATGTGAAAACTATATTGTTTTTCATCGACATAGTAGTCGTTACAAAGAAGAAGAAGAAAATGGACAAAATGTTTAAAAAACATATTTAGTCTTTTCTTTTATGTCCGTGAGTCTCTATTATTATGTAAGAGTTTCTATATTATTATAACATCAAATTTATCTTTATCTGGGGTTTATGTATGGTTTTTTCTTTTATATCTGTCTGTGAGTCTCTGTGTGTTTATGTTGCATGCATGTGTCTGCAACTTATGGGTATTGTATTGATAAATATTATCATCATCCTAACTTTCTCTTGTGGTTTTATATTGCGTGCTGATATGGATAATAGGTTCAATGGTTTCTCGAAATTGAGTGGAAAGTTGGTAAGGAACACGTTGCTGAAGATAAGTCAGATCATTTTGAAACAGCAGCCACATGACTTCATCACTAAGACCCTTGCATCTTAAGGCAGACTAGAAGGAATGGATGTAGGTCAGGAGGTCTTCATTACCCGTGTGGAAGGCGATGCGAAGTGGCTGAACATTTTTTTCCTTCCGATAGTTGAGGATACTCTTGCTGAAGGGACCAGGGTGTGGCTTGGTCCAAATGGGATGATGGTTGTATTACTGCTCATCCTCGAGACAGAAAATCTTCTCAAATAAAAGTCACATGGCCAGATTGGTATGAGGAAAGGTGTCGGATACTGAAGATTTGTGGTGTTGGGGGAGTGATGGTGGATAAGTTTCCCATTCTCCAAAAGCGTCGGAATGGTAAGGCTCCCAATCCTCAGGGTGATAAGGTTCCCAATCTACAGAATCACCAACCTCCTGGGTGGGGTGATGGGTGGGCTTCGACAGAAGGCCAAGGTGATCGACTCGTGGGTCTTCGAGATCTATAGGAATCGGGGTGGGCTTCTACTAGAGGTCCGAGATGTGATCCCTACAGTCTTTGTAAATATTGGTTGGGCCATGAGATTGGTTCCTGGGTGGGGAAATTTGGAGAGGTCGTGACTTGGTTGCATCAGGATGAAGGTGGCCTTTACCTTTGTCAGACCTAGGCTGCGTTGGAGTGCTATGAAGGGAGATGGCCAGCTGGCTCGGCAAGTTGTGCTTGATACCCTGGGTGATGTCATGCTGAGGGAGTTGGTGGTGAGTATTCTCCTAGTTATGCTTGAAGATTCGGCACTCATGCTCCAACTCAACATTTTTTTATAGAGGTGGTTGTAAATCTCCGTCATTTTAGCAACGTTAGCATGAAGTCGCTCCACTTCAGGCTGGAGATGCATGTTAGTCGAAGGTTTCCTTCTGGAGGACTCCACATGAAGGGTGTGCCGCTGAGTGTCAAGGCTAGTATCACTCGGCATTTCGGAGTGTGATGGGCGAAAGTGGGGACGAGGTCGAATAGGCGAAGGAGCTAGTAGAATTAGTAGATGCATGAGATTTAGGAGTCTTTTGTCACAAATGATGTCAAACTATTAACGCCCAAAATCGGGTGTCAACTTAGATGGAAAGAGTGTTGAGTCTTCAACAGGACAAAGGGGGTTGTGGACCTTCAACAAAGAGAGGCATTCGGTCACAAAGAGATATTACATAAGAAAGAGGGAAGAAGCGATCATCAAGCTTTAAGTACTGGTGTGGTACCTGCCGAAGGCTCTCCGATGCTTAAGTCAACAAATATGGGATATACGGTAATTTTGGTAGAGTAACAATAAAGGTGAAAAGTAATTACCCTTTTTTACTTGGGCACTATTCTTTTTTCATGGAGAAGTGAAAGTGAGAATTTGCACAAAATTTCGATGTGGGACTTTGTGCAAGTTCTCATGGTGGCGACACATGTCTAAGGCTTAAGTTATGTAACTAAGAGCTTCGGCAATCACCTTCGGCAGGTAATTGTTACATCAAAGGAAGGTGTCTTTGATAACTGAGGTCACTAATACCTAGGGATTCCCATAAGTGCCCTACCTTCAGCAGGCTATGGGTCTGTTCGAGCACTGGTCCTCTAGTACCAAATGTGCTTGGTTGATTATGGTATAAACAGCTGAGCTCGATATCCAAAAGATTGATAGGGATCTGAGGAATGAGAGGGACACATCAATCAGCTTGAACCAAGAGAAAGAGAGGCTGACAACGGAGGTGGCCAGATAAAAGCAACACTTGGATAGCTTTGAGGATATTATGAGTGTGTTAGACTGACTGGGAGAAGAGAATAACATGGGAACATTGATGCTAGAGTCCTTGATGCTAGAGTCCTAAGAGATATGCTGACGGCTATAAGTTATGTAACATGTCTTGCATTGCATGTTCTTTTGCTCTATCTCTGTTTCTCAGGATGTTTCAAGGTTAAGATTCTCTTAGAAACCCATCGCATGGGTTGAATGTGGTATCTTCATGGAAGGTTTTACTTCATGAAGAGAGGGAAAGAGAACAATACCTTGATATTTGGGAAATACGATGTTGTCGCTTTATACCCAGTTAGTTTCCGAGGTTGTGGTACCCGCAGTAAGGATTGCTGACATCAACATCTAGCAGGCCAAGGACCTTGAACCCATGCTTCGCTTTTTGGAGTCTTGGGAGAAATTGCTACCCTTTTCTGTCCTTCATGCCATACTAGATACATTAGTCTTTCCCAAATTAAAGGACGCAGTTGTCTTGTGGGAACCTCACCCGGACACTGTTCCCATCCATGTGTGGGTGCTTCAATGGCTACCATTCTTGGGATACAAGTTGGAGGAATTGTATCACACAATACGTTTCAAGTTCAATAATGTTCTCGATGCATGACACCCTAGTTATGCCTTTGCCTATAGCATACTCTCACCGTGGAAGAAGGTGTTTGATTCAACACTACCCCAAAAAAAAAAAAAACATTAGTGACATTTTTATAGCAACAAAATAGTTTTGGTGACATTTGAATGGGTGGTCAATGACTTTGGTTACTAGTCACCATTATTTGTGACTAATTATCTCACACTTTAAATAATTGGTGACTATTGATTTAAATATAATAAATGTAAACCAAGTGACACATGAATAGTAATTTGTTAAATATAATATTTGAGGATAATCTTCCTTGAAAATAGTAATCCAATTAAATATGTATAGAACACATTAAAAAGGAAATACGTATAAAAAAAGAATTAAATATTACAATGGTTAACCATTAAAGTAACCCATTTTCTTTAAAGTGTGAGATTACTTGATCCGGTTGAATTTTTAAAGGGCTTGCTTTTGACAACCCAAAACAACCCAGCAACCCCTTTTCTTTTGAAAGCTCTTCTCTCTCAAAACAACCCAGCAACCCTTTTTTCTTTTTAGATCCGGTGGTTTTCACCCCGATCCCTTCATTTTTTTGGTGATCTCCTTGCTATTGACAGAGTTTGTTATCTCCCTAGTTTTTCTAGCACGTTTCTTTGGCTCTGGGCGGTCCTTTTAGATTAAATCTCAAATCTGAGATGTTATATCTCAGATCTGAGAGCTAGAGTAGGGCTTAATACAGTCATGGCTTTCCTTGTATTTTGTTTTATGTATAAGCTTTTTTGTTTTCTACTTTTAATTAAATACATGCATTAAGATACGAAGGCTTCTTATTCCACAACATCTGCAGGGGCGGTGGAATTGCTAGAGGCGCCTCTATTCCCAAGTCCATTTAAATTTATTCTATTTTATTAATATACTCTTTGTAATTCGCCTTTTTCTATTTCTGAGTTGTAAAGATGTTTTATCTGGGTTTCTCTTCCCTACATTGGTGGGTTAGGGTTATTCATTTAGATGAGTACAAGATTTCTATTTTCTTAGATTTTATTTTATTTTGATCTGCCCTTGTCTCTTTCTTTCCCTATTTGAACTATGCCCGTGTTCTACCTCAAACCTCTTCTTGAACTACGATCTGTGAACTACTATTAGTTCACTACAAACAATGATCAGATCCCTTCACCATAGACAAATGAACGGTTGATGCTACCAACTACAAAAGAAGAGGGTGAGGTTGTAATTCCTTAAGCTTGGATATCTACTAACTTCTAGTATTTGAGACTCTTTTCTTTCTTTCTTTGTCATTTGGATTTACTTACAGGGATGGTGGACACTTCAATTGCAGGAATGGAGGACACTTCAATTGCAGGAATGGAGGACACTTCAGTTGCATCATTTGTTTGTATGGTCGGATCAGAGGAGTGCTTGGATTAGAAAGTACCAGCTATAGGTCTTCTTAGGCATGTATGTATTATTGTTTGTATAGGACTGTACAAATTTTTTATTCATTAGGAAAATATTGTACTACTTAATTACCACTATGTATCAATTGAATATTTATATTTAATTAAATAATAATATTAGTGGCCTCTTTTACACATGAAGTGCATACCAAGGAATTATTATTATTATCTTATCAGAAAAAAAAAAAAGGAATTACTGTTATTATGCCATTAAAGTATATCAAAAGGAAATTGTAATTATTTAAAACATATATAATTCAGAAAATTATTAAACTAATTAAAGATGAAAATAATAATAAAATAAGTGTAAAGGTAACTGAAAAGTCAACATTTTGTTTGTCACTTTCTTTATTAATGGTGACAAAGGCCAATATTAACGGTCACAAATCTCACCAACTCAAAATTTGTAGTTGCGTCGTTACTAAAGCTTTTAGTTACCAATAAAGGTGACCAATGCTTTCAAAAGTCACGAAAAAAAAGGTGACTATTGCTGATTTTTTTTGTAGTGCAGCCAGTTAGGAAAAGGTTATGCATAGATTTATAGGAGTCAAGTTGCAACTTGTCCTACAAGACTTCCAAGTGAACCCTGTAGATCAAAGACTTGATCACTTTAATTAGGTGAAGAGTTGGGCTTCTACTATTCCAATTCATCTAATGGTAGATATGATGTAGGAGTTTTTTTTTTCAGCAAGTGGTTACAGGTTTTGTATTACTGGTTATGTTTGAACCCGAACTTTGAAGAGGTTCTGAATTTGTATAAAGGTTGGAAAAAATCTTTCCTGAGGAGCTTCTTACAAATGAAATTATCCAATATCAGCTTAATTGTGGTCTTGACATGATGAATCTGCCTGTTGAGGGTATGGAGGTGGTTCAACCTGGTTTGAAAGAGAATATTAGCTAACTTGGGGTGCTTGAGCAAGGCAATTTGAGGCATAACAGAAAGCAGCAACAGCACAAGCAAACTTGAGTGGCACTGCTCACATTGATGGGATTGATAATGAGATGAGCTTGAAAGATGTTATTGAAGCCTATGGGCAACAACATGGTTTGCTATTTAGGCCTAAACTTGGGCAGATGCATAATGGTCACCAAATATATAGCTTTGGTAATGTAAGCATAATAGTCGACTCTCTAAATCAAAAGGTTTATGTCCAAACAAAGGAAATCTGGTCTCTTGTATCCCTTGAAAGGTTGCTTGACATGCAAAATAGTTCTCTTACAAGAAGACGCTAAGATTTAGAAAGGCCTTTGAAGAGTTGAAGGGATGTGAGATGACTCTGTGCTGAGAATGAAGCTAGTGGATTAAGTTTTATGTGCAGTAGGCGTTGGTCATGGATCGAGAACTTCAAAGATTAGCTTGTTGCCGGAATATCTATTGTACGGATTGATACTGCAAACTCTTAAGTTTTTCATTCATTGGCTTAGTTTTGCATTTGAATTTTCTTCAGTAACTAGGTTGTATCAATACATCTTGTTGCTATACACATTTTCAAATTTTGTTGGATATCTTAAGCATTACCCCTCCCCCATTCCGGTCTTACTGTCGTTTAATTTACACCCCCATTGAGCTGAGAAGGGAAGGCACCGTATTGTCCATTCTGTTCTGGTAGCCTATATGTTGCTACTACACCTAACCCGGAGCTTCTAGGGTTCCTCCTATTAAAATAGTATCAGGTAGACTGATACAAGTGATTGTGATTTTCTTACACTTGCTTCTTGTAAATCTTGAGAGAATGAATATTCAAAATTCACTACTAAAATTACATCAAGGAACAGCTTATTGTCTGGACTTAGTATGGTTGAATTGGAATCCGAAGTATCAGTTTCTTTGGGGATTTGCTCTACTTGTTTTATTTCAGGAACAACATCCAATTTCTTTCATTAAAGCTAGTGAGGTAGAAATTCAGCTAGTGAAGAGTTATGTTCCCCAGGAATTAAGTTATATGAGATTGCTTTACCAATCTTTTAGTTTCTGTTGACGAAAAGGTTTGCCAGTGTAGGATTTCTCACTATGGACGTATGCAGAGAACTGATGCAGATGGTTATTCACTTCTTTTCCTCTTCTTATCAACTCTGAAAAGATGTATGGTGTGCATAGGGAATCCCATGAAAATAGCCTCATCTTCTCATATGCAAATTTATGTAGGAAGTGATCATCTTCAATACGGTCTGAAATGACAGCTTTTACTTCATTTTAATTGATCTAAAGAAAAAGAAAACATAACTACCACAATCCAATTAGAGCCACAACCCAGCCTACCCTTTTCCAAGCTTGCAGTTTGTAATAGCTCCCTATTCTACTGTATATTATTGGTTATAACCAAATTACTTTATTTTAATTATAAAATTTGAGGTTGAGATTAGTTCATGCTCTTCATATCTTATTTTTGTGTCACCTCGCTTCCTAGTCTTCATCCTCATAATTTTTTTTTCCTCTGGCTTCTTCTTCCTTTTTCCTTAGAATTTTATGACAAAAGGGAAATGGTGTTTGGGTGCGGATTTACAATTGTTTGGTGAATTACTTGGAGTTTTTGGGTGCAGGTTCACAATCATTTGGGTTGGTGGTTTGTAAAAAATTTATGTTTGAATGTTCGTTTTGCTTTAGCATTCCACTGTCACTGATCCAACTTGACCATTCTTTCTTAAAATCAAGACCAATGGCGGACCTATTAAGACGCAAGGAGGTGCTGCACCTCTCCTCGCCTGAAAATCCATAAGAGGTGCTGCATATTTCACCTCTGCTCAGCTTTGTTTATGGGTGCTGCCGTGTGCTTCTTTGTTTTTTTTTTTGTTTTTTTAATTTTAAAAACCTGGCCAAAACGACGTCGTTTTGGACCAGGCTTAAAAAAATAAATAGAAACCTGCTGCCATTTCGTGGGCTTTTAATAGGGCCTTCATAATTCCTTATTTAAATGAGATTGAGAGTTCTCTTTATTTAATTAAACTTTAATAGGAATGCAAATATAATAAGACATTTTCATGATATGAAATCTCATCGACAATAATTGTAGGTTAATTGTAATGTTATTTTTTTCAATTAATTATGAATAATATTAGTATTGTTTAAATTATAAGGATATTTAATTGTCTATCCTTTTTTTTCTTTTTTTTGTGTGTGGAGCTTTTAGCCTTTAAAAATTGCACATTCACTCAAAAATTCCTAGGTCAGCTAGTGATAAAGACCAGCATATTTATCGAGAAGCCAACATAATCACTAGTAGTCTCGCTCATTTAGGACATAAGTATCTAGAACCTTGTATTTGGTTTGACAGTTTCCCTTTTCATGTTTACCAAAAAATACTGTTTAAGATGTATAGTAAGATATATATGCCGAAGATTTTCGTTATAATTTTTTTTTATTAAACAAAAAGAAGCAGTGTTTAAGGCGAAAAACTTTCATATCTCTTGCCTTCTCTCTCCATCTCTCTTCTCTGTTATTCATATGATGTTATGATGCAAATAAGAAGGGAACAATGCAACAAGAGTAAGTTATTTTTGAAAAAGGAATAGCAATGGGGTCTTCTCCTCATAATGATATTGACATAGTTGCCTTCCTTTGGTGTGAGACATTAAAGATAAGAGAGGTTAAAATTGCGCCGTATCTAGTTATTATATGTAGTTAATTGTGCCATCATTTCGCTAAAATAAATTTATATACCAAAAAGAGAAAACACCAATCGACATTTGTTTAGTGTCAATCACTTTCCGTGTGGCCACTGCCAGTGAAAAAAGTGTCGTCACTTTATTATCAATACCAAAATAAAATTAAAGAATTTACAAAACATATTAATGATGTTTTTCTTTCTCTCAGATAAAAATCTAAAAGACAAAAAGGGCAGCAAAAGATTCTAAACCGCGCATGCATTAATTATGGAGTGCTGCGTTTGGTTCTCATTTAAAAAAAAAACCAACAAAAAAACATTTCCAACTTCATTATTAAAAACAAAACTGAGGAAAAAACAAAAAGCAGTGTTTCCCAATCTCAAAATTCGATCGCATCTCATGCATTGTCGCAGTGACCGACCATGTAAAGTGAAAAAGGCCATGTCTTCACCTTCACGATCGGCCATGGGAGAAATGACGACAATACCCTAGATGGCTAACGTTGGGGATCGCCCTTTTGGCCTTTGGGTTGGGCATTGTAATTTGATTTGTAATGGGAAAGGAAATGGAAATAAAACGTGGGTTGTCGGGCGGAGTCAGAGGGAAGTGGGCCACGTCATCACCGACTTATAATTTAATATAATTTCTATTCTTTCTCAGGAGTTTCTGGAAACCTACCGACCTGTGCAGCTGTGCTGTGAGTTGAGTGAGCTTGTTTTTCTCCCTTTTTTGTTCATAATTATTAGATTTTACTTACGTGTCAATCAAATATCAAAACAGCAACAGAACCGGTAAATATTTCGAAATTGAGAAACTAAAGTTTTAAATAAATAAAAAACAGCTGTGTTTGGTGCTTGTGTTTCAAAAGGTAACTTTCCAGATCAGAATAGAATCATAATTCAGAAAGAAAAAAAGCAACCCAAAGACACTTGGCAACTCACTATTTATTATTCCATCCCACGCTTTTTTACCTTGTTATTATAAATTTAATAATGAATTGAAAGCTTAAATAACAAATTTATTCCTTTGTAGTTTAGTGGTTTGAAGTATTTATTTTTTTAAATAAAATTTTAAATTTGAGTTTTAATATCCTTATAGTGTGTGAGTTTAGTATTGCTATCGCCCCTATTGAGAATATTTACTTTTTTAAGCAAAGTTTTGAATTCAAATTTTATCATCTGTATAATGTGTATGAATTTAATATTATTATTGTCACTCTCAATAACAAAGATACTAAACAAATTAATAATAATAATGAATTGAAATTCAGCTGTGTTTGGTGCCCAGATATTATTGTAGATACAGAGACAGAGAGAGCTCTTTTCAAAAATCAAACTGCGTGTCAAAATCAAATTGTAGCCGTTAGGCTTAAATCAGCGGCTCCTCCTCCTCAAATTTTCTCTCTCTTTTTTGGAGAATTGAGAACTGAGACAGACAGCACAGCACCCACAAATTGGGTTTTGGGTTACTTTTGTCCTTGTTTGTCGTTAAGCATTTGGATTTTGTGTTCCCATCTGCGAAACTTTCATTATCGTTTACAAAGTCTCCCATTTTTACTCTGCTGGGTTTTCATATTGCTCTGTTTTTCTCTGCTCCAATAAAAGCACAACACATTGCTGCTGTTGCTGTTGCTGCTGCTAATCGTTTTGGTGGAATATAACGTCGATCTCACCGTTGTCGACTGGTAAGAGTCGGTGGCTCGGTGGTGGGTGCCCTTTGGCGGTCACGATTAAACGTGCGGTAGCTTTATACTCTTCACAAAAGTTATTTGTTATTTATATCTCATTTCTCTTCAGCTTTCATTTGTTAGGGGAATTTTTAATTTTTCATATTAAATATTGAATTGGATTAGATTGGATTGGATTTGGGTTCTCTTTCTCTCACTTTCTCCATCTCCACTTTCGTGGTCGTGGAGATAAATAAAGGAAATAAGATAACTGGAATTTCGCCGATTCTCCCAACCCACCTGCAACCTTTTTCCCTCTTTTTTCTCTTCAGTTACCCAAAAAGAAGCTACCTTCTTATTTTTTCTTTTTTTATAAAAACTTTCTCTTTCTACTAACATCATAGTAAGTAAACCCTTTTGCTCCCTTCCTTTGTTTTTTTTTATATAAAACCCAGTATTTTCCCGGGAACTTGATTCATTTTCCTAGGAAAAGAAAGACAGGCAGGCAGTGGAAACATGGAAGGGGTATGGTTTCCCAAGTGGGTCATGCTTTTGGTTGTGTTCGGTTGCTTGTGTCTCTCTGGTTGTGTTGTTGAAGGTCTTGGTGTGAATTGGGGAACCATGGCAACCCATAAGTTGCCGCCTGAGACAGTGGTTCAGATGTTGAAGGACAATGGGATTCAGAAGGTGAAGCTTTTCGATGCAGATGAGTCTACTATGAGTGCCTTGGCTGGCAGTGGTCTTGAGGTCATGGTTGCCATACCTAATGACCAGCTTGCTGTCATGGCCACCTATAAACGGGCCAAAGAATGGGTCCGCAGGAATGTTACCCGCTACAATTTCAATGGAGGAGTTAACATCAAGTATGTCAAGCTTCCATTTCTCAAATTTTTGAACTTTTTAAAATCATGATGATTTTGATTCTTGTTACTGCTCTTTGCTATGATTTCTGATAGCATTTTATTTGTTTTGTTTGTTTTACTTCTTTGAGTGCCTATTCATGACGTTGTATAACTGCCCTACAGATTTTTTCTTTTCTATTCTAGATGTTTTATAACAGCACGACAATGAATTCATAGTAAGTTTAAGCAGTTAAAGCTACTTTGAAATTGCGTATTGGTTCAATTTTGATTCCTGAAACTGCTGATACAGAGGAGTTATGTGCATTGAATCTTCTGTCTTTTAATTTTCTTCTCATAAGTTTTTTCTTCTTCTGTTCTTTTTTCTCTAGAAATCCTATTGGGTATGTAGTCAGTTTATTCTATTCATCTCTCTGTTTCAGTCCAGTTCTTTGTCTGCTATATAAAGTTGCTGAGAAACAGAGCAGTAAGATCAACACACACCAATCATAAGAAAAGAAATTAATTAAGAAAATAAAGATATCCAAACTTTTTGACATACTATTAGTTGCATTTTTTTATGTACACCTCACATTTGCCTAATTATGTAAAGAAGAGATCTGTTTGTAGTACTGGACCACCAATTTGATTTTTAATATTTCTGTATTTTTAGAAGAGCTGAAAGAGAAATGACATCAACCTAAATTAGTTTATGTTAGAGTTAAAAAGGGTTCCTTTTGTTTTTTTTTCTTTCTGTGTAATGCAAAACCTGACAATCTTTGGAGTCTATTGACTCCACCAACTGCTGGAATGGAACAAGAACTTTGCCTATTCGCAAATGTGTCAAAAGATTTCATTTTTGTCTTACTATTTCTGCTACTTCTGCATAGGTATGTAGCAGTTGGTAATGAGCCTTTCCTCACATCCTACAATGGTTCATTCCTGAATGTCACGTTCCCAGCACTTCAGAACATTCAAAATGCCCTTAATGAAGCTGGAGTTGGAGATTCGATAAAGGCTACTGTGCCCTTAAATGCAGATGTTTATAACTCACCAGATAGCAACCCTGTTCCATCTGCAGGAAGGTTCCGGAGTGATATCAGTCCACTGATGATCGCTATTGTCCAGTTCTTGGCCAAAAATAAGGCGCCTTTTACTATAAACATCTACCCTTTCCTGAGTCTATATGGCAATGATGACTTCCCATTTAACTATGCCTTCTTTGATGGGGATACCAATCCCATTGTTGATGCCACCACTGGGATTCAATACACCAATGTCTTCGATGCTAATTTTGATACCTTGGTCTCCTCCTTGAAAGCAGAGGGATTTGGGGATATGACCATTGTGGTAGGAGAGGTGGGATGGCCGACAGACGGGGACAAGAATGCCAATGCAGGTAATGCTTACAGATTTTATAATGGGCTTCTACCAAAACTTGGAACCAACAGAGGCACCCCACTGCGACCTGGATATATCGAAGTTTACTTGTTTGGACTGATTGATGAGGATGCAAAGAGCATTGCTCCAGGAAGTTTTGAGCGTCATTGGGGAATTTTCAGTTATGATGGACAGCCCAAATTCCTTGTCGATCTTTCTGGCCAGAGTCAAAACAAGTTACTAGTGCCTGCGAAGAATGTGCAATATCTTTCTAAAAAGTGGTGTATGTTTAACCCAAACGCCAAAGATGTGACCAAACTGGCAGATAATATAAATTATGCTTGCACCTATGCAGATTGCACAGCACTGGAATATGGTTCTTCTTGCAACAATTTGGACGCCAATGGCAATGCTTCGTATGCATTTAATATGTACTACCAGGTTCAGAACCAGGATGATCTGTCCTGTAACTTCGAAGGTTTGGCTACGTTGACAACGCAGAACATTTCACAGGGGAATTGCAATTTCATCATTCAGATTGCAACTTCATCTACATTTTCTCTAAGACCCTCATTGGTAGGCTTACTACTAATGTCACTGTCAGCTTTGATGTTGCTATAGATTTTTGTAGATAGCTCAGATGTACTATTGTAATCCATTTTTTTCTTTCGGCTTCATGGATTCTGTGGCCTTCTGGGATTATTTTAGTTTTACAGATTAATTTAATAAAATTTCACAGGATTTTCTATTATCGTATAAAAGCTTTAACTTCTGTGTGCACGTGCCTTATATATTTTCATATCAGAATGCTATCAAATCACATCTTTGAAGAAGTATATGTGGCCTCTGTTTGTGAACTCAACTTAGTGATCCGCGAGATTGCAGGTAGATGCTTTCCTGGCCATTGCAAGGCCCTTGCAGAAACGGGTTACTGAGCAAGGCACTTTCTTAGAGGATCCACAGTGGGGGGTTTAAATTCGGGGGTGTAAAGTCATTTTTACATCCTCTTTACACCTCCGAGGGGTTGTAAATACGTTTTTTGCTCCAATGGGAAAATATGTAAATTTAAGATGTATAATTGTTTTGTTTGTTTTAATTCGTTTTTGTGTTAAATTTGTATTTTATGTTTACTTTATAAAATTAATTTTTTTGTATTAGATTAATTTTAATTTTTCAAACAAATAGACCTAAAAATATTTAAATTTGGAGAAGATATGATTTCATCCAAAAACATTTGGGGAGCATGAAAACCACAAATGAGCAAACAACATGTGATTTTTTTTTTCTAGCAATTACTGTAGCCGCGGGTCCCAACCTTTTATGCTAACTTTTTTTCATTTTTCTTCTCTCTTCTCGGGTGGGTCCCGCCTGCAATAGATGTAAATGTACATTTTATTTTACATCTCCATGGTAGTGATGTATATTTACAACCCTTTACATCTCCCCATTGAAGATGATTCCGGTGATAAGGGGGTGTATATTTAACATACACCCCCATATACACCCTCCTATTGTGGATGCTCTTAGGTTGTAACTCTGGGCTTCCGACCAAAACAAAAAGTTGCAACTAGAGGCTTCACCAAATTTTTATCAATTTTAGCTTTTACCAAGTTATTAAGCCGAAATAACAAACTTTCTTATTTCTTTTGCCTTCATTGTACTCCAGTTTAAGTGTGAAGTAAGGGCCTCAACCTAAGCAAAGTACCCTAAACAAAGTCCAAACTAAAAAACCCCAACCTAAGCAAAGTACCCTAAACAAAGTCCAAAAAAATACCCCAACCTAAGTAAAGTTAAAATATTCCTTTCCAAATATAACAAAGTAAAGTATAATTCAAATTACATCTCAACCGTGAACTTTATGATCTCTAAGGAATGCCATCACATACTCATACCTATGTGCACCATCATTTAATGACTTGAACACACGCAGTTTTGCTAGATCAGCAAATAAAGTGAGGAGATTTGATCTAAAATAGAAAGCCCCATCTTTTTTAGCTCATCTCCTGCAATGACCATCATCTTCTTTGTGCTCCTTTAGGCTGTGAACTAACATTTGCGCTTTGGCATTACAGTGCTACATCATACTCTCAAATGCATTAGCAATTGGATTTTCACATGTAAGTCCATAAAGTTTGACTCGATTCATATTTTGGTCCTTCAATTTCCAAAATCGTTCCCGTAGTCCTTCAACTTCACTTTTTTTTAGGGTAAATTAATCAAATGGTCCTCAAACTTATACCCGATTTATATTTTGGTCCCTCAATTAAATTATTCGCTTTTATGTCATTGA